>NC_043705.1:19942278-20116963 GCF_006229205.1 Suricata suricatta
TCACGATGGAGTACTACATGGCAATGAGAGGGAATGACATATGGCCCTTCGTAGGAAAGTGGATGGATCTTGAGGGTGTCATGCTGAGTGAAGTAAGTCAGGCAGAGAAGGACAGAAACCATATGTTTGCACTCATAGGTCTAGCAGGAAAACAAGAGAGACCTAATGGAGAATCAGGGGGAACGGAGGAGGGAGAGAGAGAGTTGGAGAGAGAGAGTGATGCAGAACTTGAGAGACTATTGAATGCTGAGAATGAACTGAGGGTTGAGGGGGAGGAGGGAGGGGGGAAGACAGGTGGTGGTGATGGTGGAGGGCACTTGAGGGGAAGAGCACTGGGTGTTGTGTGGAAAACAGTTTGACAATAAAATATTATGGAAAAAAAATGTATCTCAAATGGATATGGCCTGGTATTTTATAAATATTAAACTTTATGTTCTCCTGATATAATTTTATACTGTTATTAAACATTAATGATAATGTTTAATTTAACCATACTTATTTATTTATACTCTATTTCATTTCACAAAGAATTTGAGGTGGGCTACAAGAAATATATGTATGAAACAGATGAATTCTTTAAGTATATAAATAACTATAAATGAGAACATATATATTGAAATAAAATAGCAATAAAAGGAGAAGAAATAGAATATGATGTTTAAGTCATAACTTTCCATACAGTCTGCTTGAAAGAAATACAGCTATAATGCTCTTAATGCTGAAGGCAAAATGGAGAATATGAAAGATAAGTAGTTCTTATTGTATTGGCAGAGGGGATGCTACTAATTATTTCCTAGTGATTTAATTCTTAAATGAGACTTTATGTTGGATTTCATATAGGGAATACTGCAAGACACAGCGGGGAGGCAAAACCTAACAGTAATATCAAGCCAACCAATGCAGTTATACGTTTTATATGGCTGTTTCTATAACTCCCCTCAAAAGAAGCCAAGGACATAACATGTAAATGGTTAGTCTCTCCTCAGTGTAATTATAGTCTAGTTGGTATTGCATATTTCCTAAATCCCCAGCTATTTATGATGATCCAGCAGTAACACACAACTGTATTCAAAGGCCAAGTAAGTAATGCAAAAGAGGGAGTGTGGCCAGAACAAGTCATGTGGGTCTGGAGGGTGCATACCACACTTAAAAGGGAAAATAAAGCCCAACTTGGCCAGAATGTCAAGTTTTTCAGAAGATGAAAATCAAGATCTTTGTGTGAAATTTCTTCACTTATAAATGTTGGCAACCAATTAAATAAAATGGAATACTTTGTGTGGCAAATGAAACAGAATTTATAGGTACCCTAAATATGAACCTTACTCTCAATTTTAAATTTAAACTACAGTTTTCTTACATCTTCTCTATAATTTGAAAGATGTTCTTTACAGAGGACATGATTCTGTGGGGATTGTAGGTGAGGAGTTAGTTTGTTTTGGTAGTTGTTTCAACCATTCATATTTCGTTACTTATAACAATGCTACCTGTTGTCACAAATAGACCCCAGAATTTCAGGGGCTTAGCACAAGATAAGTTTCATGCTTATTCAAGTAACATTCTATTGTGAGTGTTGTTTTTGGTGTGTAGGCTCTGCTCATTCATTGTTATTTGGGGTCACTTGGTGGAAAAGACTGATGAAGCCCCTGACATCTTCCACATGTAGATTCCCATTACGATTTGGGATCATCTCTATTCTAGTTGGCCAGAAGGGAGGAGATCATGGAGACGTGTGCTTTGGAAGCTCCTAGCGGTGTGCAGAGTAGTCCTCCCAGCCCTTATCCTGTGGAGGACATGTTTAAAGACCCCCCAGTAGATGCCTTAAACCACAGATAGTGCTGAACTCTGAACTCTATATTTACCATGTTTTTCTAATACATACATACTTATTATAAAACTTAATTTATAAATTAGGCATAGCAAGAGATAAACAATAACTAATAGTAAGATATAACAAGTGCAACAGTTACTATAATAAAATTATGTAAATATGGTCTCTCTCTCTCTCAATATGTCTTATTGTACTGTACTCTCTCTTCTTCTTGTAATGATGTGAGCTGCTAAAATGCCTCCATGATGAGACAAAGTGAGGTGACGGACATGGACATTGTGATGTAACATTAGAGTACTATTTTTTTTTATTTTTAATGTTTATTTATTCTTGAGAGAGAGAGACAGAGGGTGAGCAGGGAAGGGGCAGAGAAGAAGGAGACACTGAATCTGAAGCAGGCTCCAGGCTCTGAACTGTCAGCACAGAGCCCAACATGGGGCTGAACTTACAGAGTGTGAGATCATGATCTTAGCTGAAGTTGGCTGCTCAAAAAACTGAGCCACCCAGGCGCCCTTAGGGTACTCTTGACCTTCTGACAATATGTCAGAAGGACAATCAGCTACTTTGAGACCATGGTTGACCATGGGTGAATGAAACCTTAGAATGAAAAACCACAATAAGGCGGGGGGAGAGACCACATATCTGCAAGTGGTGTACCTCATTGCTGCTCCCGTTCATTGGCTAGAACTTAGTTGTGAGACCACAGTAATTCCAGGGAAAGCCAGCTGTACACCCAGGAAGAAGAGGGAAGTATGGATTTTGATGAGAGATATTGGATTCTGCCACATCAGTGTTTAAGTCATTTATCTTAACCTAGATCTGTAAGTATTTACAATTTGACCCCAGAGTAAAGGACATCAGAAATTGGTTTATTATTATTATTACTACTACTATTACCAAACCAGGTAAAACTGGAGATTAAAGTTTATATGCAATAAATACCAATCAAAAGGTATGAGAAAGAATATACAATTTGTCTCCATGTTTAACAATGTTCAATGTATAAAACATAACATTTTTTTGCTTAAATTAAATCAAATCTGATTCATGCCCCTCCTGTCATTGTTAGCCAGAAATTTGGTCTCTGTTATTCTTAGGAAGAATGGCCCTCTTTCCTCCCTGAGGTTTGCACAGGTACCTCAAGGATTTTACTATCTAAAAGTGGGGAGGGACCACTGTATTCTAGTTCATTGTGGCTGCCATTTTTCTGTTCTGACCCATGTCTATGGGCCCAAAGACCTATGGCTCTTTATGTTCAGTGCCAAGTTTTAACAGAAGATTTGTGGGAATTCTTGAGCTGTATGTAGCACTCAGGGTCAAGTCTCACTTGGCACACCTGCCTATTTGAGGTCATATTACCCAAAGGATGTAGGTAGAAGTGGAATACGCTCCCTGCCATCTGAAGAACCCCCAATACCTCACCCTCTCTATTTTGGATGAATCAACTTCCTCCTCTCAGAGTTGTTTATTTTCTTTTCCTTCACAAAGAACCAGATTCCACTCCTTCACTACTTGAGATATTTTTAGGTTCTTTTATTACTGAGACCAAGTTTCTCAACCAAAAGCTTTCCAGTTGCTCAAAACTTTATCAATAAATGTTAACTTTCTCTCTTTGCATAGGAATCAAGGGTATTGTCTGCGGTGGCATAGTGGCAACTCCTCGTTATGTATGTTTGGATAGTTAAGTAGAAAAGGAGTGTATTTTGTTGCTAAATGTGAAGTATGATGATTACTGATTAAAATAAAATCTGAGCTCTTAACTGTAGCTATTAGCAGTGAAATTGATTTTGACTATTCATTTATATCTCAGCTAGTTCCTAATCTCCAGAGAAGAGTTGTTCATCATTTCTAGGTATTAACATCCAAAAGAGAAAATGTGAGCTCTCACACCAATCATGAGGTAAAATAGAGTCACTGGCAAGGTCTGGAGGGAGGGAAGGAGGAAGAGATGGGATAAACATCTCTCTTTCCCTCCTTAACCTCTCCTTTACATGACCCACACACTCCTCCTCTGTCCAATAAAATGGGTATGTTGGCTATTCAAGAAATGCTCAAGCATCACCTGCTTCTGTAAGGACTTCTTCCCACTGCAAACTCCAGACTACCTGAGATTAGAGCACCACTCTGCTAGCTTACTAGACATTTACTTTGGGTAAGTTGCTTGATGTCTATGAGGCTCAACTCCTACCACTTCAAAATGGTTATAATAAATGAATTTAGCTCATGGGATTGTCATCAGGATTAAAAGAGTTAGTGTCATACTTAGGAAATCTTAGATCAGTAACTGCCATGCTGTAAATTTTATATAAGTTCTTGCTAACTAATAAAACACAACAAAAACAATACCATCACCAAAAACTGAAAACAAAAAATAAAACACAGCCAACATTCCTCTGGCTTCTTCAGTGCTATGTTTTAATGGCATTCTTGGTGAGAAAATTCAGTATCCTGATCATCTATAAAATGGAGCCCATCTTAGTAAGGTTATTGAGAGGACAAAATAACTTGATAAAGGAAAAGGACTTAGAATTGTGCCTAGGACAGAGCCCACCCTCATTAATGTTGACATTAATTACTGTACCTTGCTTTATTCTAGCATTACTTGCAATATATGCTTTGACATTTATCTAACAGCACTAGACACCATTTTATTGAGTTTAACTCTCAAGCACTTCACGGTATTCACAATAATTTATTATCTCTGTTGATCCAAAGAAGTGTTAATGTATATATACGAACTTATTTTTGGTGTGCTGGGGTGGCTCAGTCGGTTGATTGAGGGGCTGACTCTTGATTTGGGCTCAGGTCATGATCCCTGGGTCATGTGAGGGAGCCCTGTGTCAGTCTCTGCGCTGAGCATAGAGCCTGCTTAAAATTCTCTCTCTCCCTTTGCTCTGCCCTATACGTGCATGCATGTGAGCATGTGCATGTCCACGAAAAAAAGGAACTTATTCTTACAAGGGCTTACAAGAACTTATCTTTCTGTGCATAAGGAGAGCATGTAGGAGACCATCTGCATGTGCCAATCTGTTCACCATTGCTTGAGCAAGGACATAGTGATTGTGTTAGGCAGATGTCAATGCCACAGGGAATGGAAAACTACTGCTGAGAAGTTTTCCAACTGGAAAAGATCATCTTTAATTCTTAGAGGCAATTCTGACCACATTCTTGTCCCTCCACCTTTGCCTTTCTAACCTTTACTTTCTCAGCCCTCCAGGGGAATGTCATCCTACCTGATTCTGTCCAATTCTTGCATGATCCCTTAAAGAAAAAAATCTCAACTGGGATTCTTGAGTACACATATTCCTCCTGTGTAGTGTTACATGAAATGCAACTGGTTTAGCAAAAGTTTCTTTCACATTCATTTTTGATGCATATTTCTGGAAACATTAATGTAAATTTAGTGGGAAAGCCAGTGGAGGGGTGAGGAGGGAAGGTCAGTGAGCGTACACCTTTTTGATGTTATATTCTTTACTTTCCTGGTGAAATCAGAGAAGAGAGGATTTAAGTTGGCCCTATTTTATTCTGTCCTTATCCTGTTTAGCTTCCCCTTTCTCAGAAACCGTCAGGAATTCCTCAAGAATACAGGCACCCTCAATTGTGTTGAATGAGAAACTTCAGAATTGTTAAGAATTTACTTTTTAAACATAAATTTTAATATAGTTTCTTAGAAATTACTGATATCAATCGCCTATTTTGAAAAATACAAAAGGGAAGTTGTTTCTAATTTTAAATGGTAATTTAAGTAACTGCTTATGTGCAGATGTTTATCATTTGCAATGTTTCAAATATAAATAATTTTATCTTTTGCCAAATCTCTTCCCTTTGTTTTAAGTACCATTAATTGAGTGTTGACATAAACCCCACTGGGAGACGCAGGGAGGAAAAAGTGTCCAGGCGAGTTCTCTTTAGCCTTTATAAATGAAAAGGTATTGTCATAGCCTTGGAACCTGTAACAACAATTAGCAACCATGTAAATAAATGATTTACACAGACTCATCTGAATGGGTGTGATTTCTCCAAGAAGAATAACCAAGTCACAGAGTTGACAAATGATTTAGCTATGAGTCATCTCAAAAATGAAACCTAAAATAATAATTCCACACCTTTTAAACTTTTTTCATTAAAAATTTATGGCAATATTGTGTTACAGGAACTAAGGAAGACTTGAGCTTCTCACTGAAGGGATACAAGTAAGTCAAAAGATTTCACAAAGAGGTTAAGGAATATAAAACCATAAGAAATAATTATTAACTGTTCATTCTTCAACTATTTTTTGCTAATTCTACAAGCCAGTCTCTTATCCTTCAGCCTTCATAGTACAGGGGTCCCTGGTTGTGAGTTGTTAAGAACTGGTTGAGGAGGGATTCAGAGAAGCAGGAGGAGGAGGCCTGGCGATCAGACAGGGAGGCTCTTGCTGGCCTAGGGGAAACACATCGTCAGGGTGGAAGTGGGAGCCAGAACAATGCATACAGTCAGACTGGAAGCTCCAAGGAGGGAATAGGTGGAAGTGAGAATGGGAGGCATTATTCTGCTTTGCAGAAATGCTAATGAGAATACAGCGAGATGTTTACATTGAGCATTAAAAACAAGTTATGTGCAGCTTGAGCTCATGGGAATATTTCCCCCTCAACACTATTCCATGCCTGAAACACACTCATCCCCAGAGATAGAGCTCATGAGGTAACCACAGTAATTAAAGAGCTGGATCACAGTAACCCTTAAAGGGCCGCAGTGTTCAGCTAGTTATTGTTGTAGATAAAAGTTACACTGGATGGAAACCTAGGATTTAGGTGGTTTTTAGCCTGAATAAGTAACATGTTAAATATTCAGAGATGTAAAGTTTGCACAAGGTCAAAGTTTAGTTGGTGAGGAACTCTGGATGGCTCCATGACTCTCCAAAAGTGCGTTGCCTCGGGTGTTAATTTGCCATTTGGCCATGGATCTTAGGATAAGAACTTAGTCTTCAGAATGACTTCCTAGCAAATTGATCTTTTGCTGGTCAGTTTCAAGTCTGACCCCTTTGGAAACTCATGCCGATGAGATCACATGCTACTTGGCTCCTACTGTTCTCCCATTTATGTCTTGTGTGTCTGCATGGTCTCAAACACCATGAAGGATAAACAACCATATTCAAAAATCTTCTTTAGGTATGGCAAATTCATTTTCTTAAGATGCTTTCATGTTGATTCATCCTCATGGATGAGTTTTTATTTGTTTTATTTTTATGTCTGAGAAATTTTTATCTTCTGAGAAAAATTTTGGCCTTAAAAACATAATTTCCTACAGCCCTTATGAATAAATATTACGACAACAGGGTCTCTCTTTTGCAATGCCCACATGTTACCCTAAAAGGGGATGGTAGGAAGACCTTGAGCTAGTGTTTCTCAGTCTGAAATGGTACATGCACGGCGTATTCTTAGGCTCCTATGGTATGTGCATACATCATGTGCCTTGGGAGCTATTATCTTCATCTTCAATATATTTTAGGAAGAGTTGGTTGATATTTTTGACATTTTCTATGGATTATTACATGCTAAAGCAAAATAAACCTGAGCTAGATAAAGGGAAAATACCAGAACATCAACTGAAATACTTAAGATTCCTTTTCCTGGATTTCATTTCAGAAGGCTCGACAAGACTCCAAACCTGGCGCATAAGGCTAGATCAGTGCAGTAGTCCATTTGAGGATGGAGGGGGTTGGACAGATAATGAGGTTTTATGTTATTTCCATATATTGACAGGTTTTTGCATGGAATTTACCTTTAGCATCATAAAAATGGCCTTTATAGGCCATCTATATTGCCCACTGGAGTCCAGAGAGTATCTTTATATAGAGAAGTATAAGGAATTTGTCAAAATCAATGGTTCAATATATTCTTATGAGATATTATTAATTATACAACATGTCCATACAAAGTTCAAAAATCAGAGATTTATTTATTTTCCTCAAAACTCCATCCGTCATTGATGCTCAGATAAAGCAATTAGACAATGCATTTTAAAGCCATTGTGGTAGATTCCACATGTGTTTCAGAAAGGTAGTGGGTCAGGGAGGGTGGTTAAGAAATAAGACCACCTGAACTTACATGCCTAATGAACTTGGCAGAGAAATCAAGATTCAGAGTTAGTGGTCTGCTGAAACTATCTCAGAAAATCAATATTCTGTTGTATGGATTAATATTTTACTCGTCAAATATCACAATCACAATCATTCAGATTGCACCTGTAAAACCTTTTATATTTTGAGAGATAAAGAACATTTACCAACTTGAGCCATGCAAACAAGGGCTTTTCTACAAAAGAGGTCTGTCATGGCCCTAAAGCTATTTAGTGAATTTGAAACAAGTCCCTCTAATTGGGATTCTAAGATAGAGTCCTGTGATAGCAATCCTGTTCTCATTTAAAAGAAACACATTCTAACCAATTTAAGCAAACAAAGGATTGACTGAAGGTCAAGAGAAACTCCCAAGACTCTCTGGATGGCTCTTTCCAGTGGGCCAACTAAAGCTGGGGATGATGCTCTAATTGCACCACAGAATGGCCCCAGTAGAAGTGTCTGCCACTGTATCACCCCAACTAGTAACTCTGATGCCAGCCCTGGAAGCTTCCAGTAGAACCTCTCTCTGCACAGGGTATTTCTGCTGTGAATAGAGGGCATCTGAAACTGTTCTAACATGAATTGCGGCATGGATGCTTCTAACTGGTGAAGAGGAGGTCTCAAGTCTGACCTGAGGATGCCAGGAATTTCTACCTTGAGGTGAGGACCTATAAAGTTGGGAAATTCTACTCTTAGGAAAATTGTTCAAAATGCTTAGAAGGCAAAAAAAATTGCACTGCACCTGCCAAACCCAGATTCTAGGTCCTTCAGTAAGCCTTACCAGGTAAGTGCTTAGTTCTGAGACAAAAAGAAATTCAAGGAGATTCAACCATAGCCTGGGAAAAGTGATTGATTTATTCCTTGTTATTTGTTTCTTTGAATCTTTGAATCCTTTGCTATGCCTGGATTTAATTTGTCATATAAAGGCAACAGTGTGATATTATCAGCTATTCATACTAATTTAGTAGTTACCAGTTTGAGAAGAGCCTTAAAAAGAGATGAGATACTGATTCATGCTACAAAGTGAATGAACTTTGAAAACACTATGCTCTATTATAAAGGAGCCAAGAATATACCCTGGGGAAAAAGACAGTCTCTTCAAAAAATGGTGCTGGAAAAACTGGACAGCTACATGTAAAAGAATGAAAACTGGATTACTTTCTAACATCACACATACACAAAGACACACAAAAAAACCTCAAAATGGATTCAAGACCTAAATTCCTGTGAGACCTGGAATCCATAAAGCTCCTAGAAGAGGACAGAGGCAGTAATTTCTCTGACATTGGCCGTAGCAACATATTTCTAGAGATGTCTCCTGAGGCAAGGAAACAAAAGCAAAAATACACAATTGAAGCTTTATCAAAATAAAAAAAAATTATACAGCAAAGGAAATCATCAATGAACCATAAAGGTAACCTACCAAATGGAGGTTCGTAAAATCATTTACAAATAATATATCCTACAAGGGGTTAATATCTAAAAATGTATTAAGAATTTATACAACTCAACATCAAAAAAAATAAACAACTAGATGATTAAAGAACAAGCATAGGTCATGAGCACAGGGCTGCTGTCTGTCCGTGTGGCTTGTCTGCCCTCCCAGCATCCCATGCCACTGCAGCCTTGGGAGTGTGGATTGAGACCATCTCTCCCAGAGACTGGCTACCTTTCCAAAGCATGGCCAGACCTGTGTGGTGCATGACACAGGGATGCTTGAAGATGGAAAGAAATTTGATCCCTCCTGCAACAGGAACAAGCCCTTGAAGTTTACACCAGGCAAGCAGGAGGTGACCTGAGGCTGGGAAGAAGGCATTGCCCAGACAGGTAAGGGTGAGAGAGCAAACTATCTCCCCAGACTATTACTATGGTGCTACTAGGCCCCCAGGCATCACCCCATGAAATGCCACTCTCAGTTTTGTCTTTGATGTGGAGCTTCTGAAACTGGAATGACAGGAATGGCCTCTACCCTGAACACTCCATTTTTAGATGTGCCATGGAGGGATGTGGTGCCTACAGAGGTGCACATTCCAGTCATGTGGAGCTTTTCCTCATTGTTCCACTATGCTCTTTATATAGGCATTGACCTTGACTGAAAGTGTTGCGTGACCCATGGCTTTGCTCTTTCCCTTTCTTGACCTAAATTATATTTCATAAACCTCAAGTTATTCATTTTATTTCATTTTCTTTTTGGGGTGAAGTCTCAGTTTTCAATCTTTTAGATCTAGGTTTCCACTTAAGTATTAGTCCATTCTTAACAACACAAGTAATGGGTTAACTTCAGAATAGGAATGCGGGGGAAGAGGGATGTAAGAATCTTTATTTTTCTGGATGAAGTTTTTATTATTTATTAAACATTCTTGCTGCTGTGCTGCAAAGCTGTAGTAGATTTTGAGGTGCTGTTGAGGGCCAAATTCCTCTCTAAGTTGACAGATGTACTTGGGTTGAATTAAAAGCCCTATCCAAAACTGAAGTGGAGAAGGGGAGAGACTTTGCCTGCACTGCCCCACCCCAGCCTCCCCTTAAACTGTCTTTTTTTTCTTTGAAGTTTATTTATTTATTTAGAAAGAGAAAGAGATGGAGGGAAGAAGGAGCAAAAAGAAGGAGAAAGAGAATTCCAAGCAAGCTCTGTGCTCTCAGCTTGGAGCCTTCGTGGGGCTCAATCTCATGAACCATGAGATTATAACCTGAGTGTAAATCAAGAGTCAGATGCTTAACTGAATGAGGCATCCAAGCAGCCCAAATCCTCTGCCTTTTGAAGGCAGATGGTCCTTGTTGCATTGCTGGAAACAACAGATATTGGCACCCAGGCCTGTAGGGACTTCTGAAGCCGCCTTCATGGCCTGGATATTGTTTTTTCTCCCCCTGTGTGGTTTTTCTAATGGATATTCAGGACTTCTGTAAACTCATAGCTATCCAAGCTCCACTTTCTAAATTTCAAGAACTTTAATCAGGTTTAAAATGAAGGTGCTGTTTATAGACACGTAACACCCAATGAAAGCTGGCCCATCATGACACACCCTTGAATGTTGTCTTGAGAAAATGATGCTGGTCATCACAGCTTCAGTATCTCCTGGTTTGTGATGTTCATCTCCCCCTGCTGATCTCAGTGTTTCCTGGTGTTTCCTCCCCTACTTCATACCTTCGCTCTCCTGTGTAATGATTCAGTGAAGAAAATTTGTATTGCCTACCTCCCATCCCCACCTACTTGCACTATCTATGAGTTTCAAGTTTTAATTATTGCAATAAAGGTGCTTTATTCTGGCATTTCCCAAAACAAACAAATAAGCAAACAAACAAAAACCTGGGAAGAGGCCCTGAGCACACATTTTTCCCAAGAAGACAGACACAAAGATGGCCAATAGACATATGAAAAAATGCCTCACATCATCACTCATGAGGGAAATCCAAATAAAAACCATGAGATATCACCTAATACCTGTCAGACTGGCTAAAATCAAAAAGACAAAAAATAACAAGTGTTGATGAGGATGTGGAGAAAAAGGAACACTCACAAACTGGTGATGGTAATGTAAATTGGTATAGCCACTGTGGAAAACAGTGTGGAGATTCCTTGAAAAACTAAAAATAGAAATACCATATGATCTAATCATTCTACTGATGAGTATTTACTCAAAGAAAACAGAAACCGTAATTCAAAAAGATAGTTATACAGGCCAATGTTTATTATAGCAATATTTATGATAGCTAAGATATAGAAGCAACCTAAGTGTCCACTGATCTCGATCTTGATCTCTCTCTCTCTCTCTCTCACACACACACACACACACACACAAATATTACACAGCCATAAGAAACGATGATGGATGGATGGGTATTACGCTGTGAAATAAGTCAGACTGAGATAGACAACTACCATATGATTTCCTTACATGTAGAATCTAAAAGCAAAACAAATGAGTAAACAAAGAAAAAGCAGAATCAGACCTATAAACACAGAGAACAAACTGATAAGTGGCCAGAGCGGAGGGGAACAGGCTGATGGGCAAAATGGCTGCAGGAGAGTGGCAGATACTGACTTCCAGTTATGGAATGAGTAAGTCATGGGAATAAAAAGCACAACATAAAGAATATATTCAAGGACACAGTCACAGTGTTGTGTGGGGCAGATGGGACTTACCCCTGTGGTGAGTATAGCATAACGTATAGAGTTATGTACTGACACCATCCTAACATGCGACCAAAATTCAGAACCAGTGCTTTGAGAAAGAGCTAACCATACATAGCCATACATCCCATATGGGATGATAGCAATCATCAAAAATTACTGTAAGAACTGAGAGGAAACATCCCTGACCCAGGCTGGAGATGAGGAATCCTCAGGGAAGCCTTGTGGAATGGCGTGATAGCTGAGTTGAGTATTACACTATGAGGAAGAATTGGCCAAGTGAAGGTGGAGGTGAGCATGGGACAGAGCTAAGCAGAGAGAGCAGCCTGTGCAGAGGCAAGGAGAGGTGAAAGAGCCTGAATGTCATCTCGAGAAAAGGAATAAGCAAGAGGGTACAAGAGACATGTCATCTATTTTGTAGCCACTGGAAGTTTCCTCAGAAATCAACTGGAGGCGGAAGCACTAGCACTTTCAGGTCATGGCGTCTTCTGATTTTCTTGGGTTTGAACACAGGCAGCAATCTCCCAGTACTCTGCGTACGGACTGACAGTGGAAGAGGACAATCCAGCAGGGCTGGGCTGTTCCAGGGGGGTTACGAGTGGTTGCAAGGCATCCTGGAGTTACTTGTTTTGTAACACAATTAATACATATTTACTCATCCCAGTTGAAGAGCTGCTTTTCCAGAAGTGTTTAAGCTCATAGTACCAGGTAAAGATCCTCTACTGTCCCTAAATAAAGTAACCATTGAACAGGGTAAAAAGCAGGCAATTACTAGAAAACAAACTGAAAAGAAATTCCTTACGGAGCAAGAGGAGTCTCTTTCTTTCTTATCATCAAAAGAACTTAGGGAGTTGGAGAGTTACCACCTAATTATGTCAACAGACCCTCCCTTAGGGGCTCGGCCCTGTACTCTTACTATCTTTCAACGGTGATTGCTATACAAATACAGGTGGTTCTCAGGTAGGGCAAATAGTCTGTGTGTTATTTCCAGAGGAATATTTGAAGTTACAGGGAGATTGCCTTTATCTCACGTGGTGTAGTCATTGGTGTGATAATATTGAGGCGGGTGATCACTTCTATAACGTGACTTTAAAGATCTGAAGTGGAAGAATAAAACATTTAACTGAAAGTTAGCAAAGGAACTAGGCCTTCTGATGGTTATTTGTTTTTAGATATATTCATAATATGTTATAGTGTATATGGCCTCATGCCTTCGGATATCCTTTCACAAAGAAGTACTCTCTGCTTGGATCCCCAGAACGTATAGGGAGATTCCACAGCTGGCCTGAGGTTGGAAGTTCACTGGTGTCACATTAGGAGTATGCGGAATGATGGTTAGGCTCCAGTTCCCCAGCACACATGAATAGTCTATTGTCCAAAAAGTGCTGTACTTGTTCTGGCAACTTTTATCTCCATTTTCCCGGATACGTTTATCCTTTTTTGTTTTTATAAATATTAAAATTTTTTTTAATTTCATGGGTATGTGTGTACACACACGCACACACACACACACACACACACACAGCCCTCAGGTAGGAAAGGAACTCATTGTAGTGTTGAAGGATACTGAGGGCTAGTGGTGTGCTAGTGAATGTTTAACAACCAGCTCCCTGGAGTTCTGGAGGAACCCCAATTTCCAGTGTTGGCCCATTTCAATGGTTTACTTCCTCCTGACATGGCCCGTTGTAAGCTGCCAACTTTCCTGAAATTTTAACAACTTGCTCTCACGTGTCTGTAGGACTGCCTCCAGAGCGTCACAGACTGAGGCTATGGTACTGACAGTAGAAAGCACTGCGGCTTGTAGAAGGCATCCTGAGACTGCTGGAGAGATTCATTTAAGGACCATCCTCTTTTTTTAAGAAATCCAACAAGTTATCTTAACTCCTTTTCTTCATCCACAGTTGACAAAAGATTGGAGAACTCAGTTTTCTAATGATCCCATGAATCTTTTCTAAATTCCGTAAATAACGTGGAGCAGGGTAAACAGATTTTCAGACTTGATGGGTTTATCTCCATTTTATTAATGTTGATGCTAACTTTCTCCAAGAATCCCACAGTAAGTGATAAAACCCAACTCAAATCTATTGTCCCTGACATCTAGAATTTGGAGTTACGGAGAAGAGAGAGTGTGAAAGATAAAATACCTATTCAGATGGTCCTTAAGCCCACTGATGTCTCAAGAAACTTTTCTAACAGGTGACAAGTTTTCTCCATGGCAGAATGTAACTGCCATTAAAGTCTTCAGACACATGATGATACTCAGAAACCATGGACCAGAAGGGCTAACAGTCAATTATGAATCTTTCTACTAACTTAATCTTAAGATAATAAGTATTTCCTAAATTCTACTGGCTGACTGTCTTAAGACTTAAATCAAGGGACAGTAACAGGATGATTTAACTTGTCCAGACCCAAGTCAATCATTACTAAGTGCTGCCATGTGCCAGGGGCACCTGTGAAACAGGTGTCCTGTTACGTGTTCCCCTAGGACCAGAAACTTGTCATGGCCACTCCAAAGACAACATTCTACACTTGGTAGGACCCTGCCTCAGAAAGATAATTAAGAAACACAGACTGACAACTGTTTGTCTTTCTCAGAGTGAAGAACTTTCACTTTGTGCTTGGTTACATTAATTAGTTTAGGTTACACCCTTTGCAAAAAAAGTCCTTTTTGTCTGTTACTCCCCCTTGGGGCCCAAGGAGCCCACAGGGCTGAAGAAGTTGAAACAGATCAGAAAGAGTTAAAAGTGTTAAGGCCTCAATCATTCATTTCCCAAATATTTACAGGACAAAGCAGAGGTGGGATACAGCAGTAAGCAAAACAGACAATATCCCCACCCTCGTGGAACTTATGTTCTAGTGGGGCAAGAAATATGCCAAGCAGATAAACGAGTCAATACATAAAGTAACAGATGGTGAAAAGGCTAAAGACACAAACAATATGAGAAGGTTTATTTTATATAGAGTGACAAGAGAAAGCTCCTCTTGGTAAGACATGGTCAGGGCAGAGACAATAGGGTGCACTCTGGGACTGTCTGGGAAAGGACACTCCACCAGAGGCTCCAGGAAATGTGGAGGCCACATGCCTCGTTTCAGAGCACAGATCTCTGCAGATGAAATGTGCTGAAGCGGGACAGATAAAATGGCCCTCAAGTGTGAAGTGCTCCTGCAGAGTTCAAACTCCCTCAGGTCTCCGAGGCACAGTGAGTGACAATTCCAGGTTTAGACTATGTCTGCATTGCAGGCTGCATCATTTCCTTGGGGCTGAGCCAGAAGGTAAAATTTCCAGGGAGAGGGGGAACCAGTGTCTCTCAATGTTCCTCAGAAAGTCCCCAAATCCAGCACAACTCCTTGCCTGTATGGCCATAGAAAAATCTAGGCACACCTGCCCTGCCCTAACAGTGTCATGGTGTTTGGTTAGTTTATACTTGTCCTTTGGGTAGTTCCTGACAGCAATAGTAGATGGTAATCTGATCATACAGACATCTCTCTCACATTTTGTTTGGGCAAAGTCAGTCTTTTCAAGTCTGTGGGTACAGTTGATGTTGAAAAACCCTTGGGCTGTTTGCAACCACACCTCTTTCCCCCTACCATCTGCCAAGGTCTTTGGTCAGAAAGAGTCCCTTTGTTTTTTATTATTGAGTGCCAAGTTGGGTGATCCATATGGTCTTGGGATAGTCGAGGAATCTCCATCATGCCACCTTAGTACTGAAATTCATATTCTACTATGTCCTTAACATATTCTCCTCTCTCTACTTATTTTCCCAATCCCACCCTAAAGATGATTTTCCTAATGAACTAGCCTCTTTTCACCACATGGGTTAAAGACTACAAGCCTATATTTGTCTAACTTTGCCCCATGCTAGCCAATAAATTCTTTGTTTTTCTTGAAGTCTCTGCTTTATTTCTCAGACAGGCAATGAGCATGTGGGATTGCTCTCATTGGAAAGATCCACCCCCAGAGCTCCATTCTCTCTCTTACTGCCAGGGTCACCCTGACAGTCTTTCTTATATGATCCAAAGAGGTCATAGGATTTTCGCCAATGCCCCTTTACAATCATGTTTCAGAGGTTTTATTAAAATTGGTGAAAGGCATTCCTTTCCAACTGTGCCCACACAAAAGAATCATTATTGATTCGACCCTCACTTGCCAACTAGCCAATATTTTCTTTGCTGATAGAAATCACGGGCATTTCCAAAATGCTCACTCCTTGTGGCCCTCAGCACACCAGGCCAACTAGGTAGTCATACTAACTGTATGAACCTCCACCCAAGTGCAAGATTCCTAACCATGAGCACACTCCAGAATGAAATGAGAGCAAACTAATGGAAGACTAAAGACTTCTATTCCCACGCTTTGTCCTTTGAGAAGTAGTATTAATGCCTAAGAAAGCCAATCATCAAGGACATTTCCAAGTCTTGGAGCTTTGCTTTACTTAATAACTAGCAGCTATACTTTTCTTTGAAACGTTAACGATAATATCAACACCTTCCTTAATAGCCACTCAAAAGGAAAGGATAGGGAGAATAATATAACCTTTAGTTTTCATTGAGAAAGGTACTAAAATTGCTCAATGCCCCATGACATTCATCTCAATGGATCCTGCTTAAGGGTGCCAGCTGGAGGAAATATTATTTATAAAAACAAATAAGCAACATTCAGTAAGGAAGCAGAACCTGTGAAGTAATGTGGAAAATTTTTATTTCAAAATTCCTATTCTCAGTGCCTTCCTCAGTGGGGGCTTCATATAAATTAAATTGGTTTTGTTTGAATAATTCCTAAACTCCCCAAATCCTTCACTCACTGCAGCTCTTTCTGAGTACTTTTCTCATGAAATTTCACAGACCCAAGGCCAAAGATACTGTTGCCTACATTTTGGACACCATTTAATTTCAACGCTGTCTTAGATCCATCAAGATGAAATCCAAGTCTGCAAATCTACATTGATTCATGGAGACAGAAGCCTTGTGCGCTCTGTAGAATAAGGGGTTCCCGCATCACTCACCTGCCTTCTCTCCTCCTGCTGCCATGGAAGATGCTGTCCTCCAGTTAGGGTCACTTCCTCATTGAAAAGAGAATGTTCAGGAAGTCAGAGAGGTCCTTATGAAATAGCCTATTTTTTCATCACCTATGTTAAGATAAATAAGGCTGCGTTAATGCCAAGTCTTTGAGGCCAAACATACTCGTTTCCAGAGAAACAATGAGTGTTTTCATGAAAAGGGTTTAATATGGGAGAGGACAAGTTTGGTAGTTTTTCAAGCACATGAGGTGCTCTTTCAGATAATCTGGAAATCTGAGCAGGAATACTACAACAGAGATGCCCAGCTCTTTGACCAGATTTTGATATTTTTATAAAACTAAAAATTTATGGGCTGCCTGGGTGGCTCACTTGGTTAAGTATCCGCCTTTTTTTTAAAATGATTGAGAGAGAGAGCGCGAGTGAGCAAGAGCGAGAGGGCGCCAGTGTGTGTGTGTGTGTGTGTGTGTGTGTGTGTGTGTATGTGTGTGTGTGTGTGTGTGCCCCCACACACATAAAAGAAGAGGCACAGGAGAGGGAGGGAGGGAGAATCCCAAGCCGACTTCGTGCTCAGCCTGACCACACTGGCCAACCAGGCTCCCCAAGCGTCCGATCCTTGACTGTGTCTCAGATCCTAATCGCATAATCATGGGATCCAACCCCATGTCCGGCTCTGCACTAATACTGTAGAGCCTGCTTGGGGTTCTCTTTTTTCTCTTTTTGTGCCCCTCCCTCACGTGCATGCACTCTAAATAAATAAATACCTAAATAAACTTTTTTTAATAACCTAAAAATTAAAGTATCTTCATTTTAAGCTCTTCATTAGCTTGAAGAGCCTTATGGAGGATTGACTAAAAATGTTAGTCACTTGGAAAGGGATTGCTCATAGCACTTACTTCTGTTTTATCTACTAAAACTCATTCCCAATTTAGAACGGATATAAAAACCCTCACTGGTATCAGAGTAACAGTTCAGAGACACAGCCCAGAAGCCAGCAAGTCATATTAGTGTTATCTCTCTCTAAAACATAAACAGTACTGTCTTCGAAATAAAACATGTAGTTGAAACTCGGAGCAGAAACACACGCCATTACCTCCTCATAAGTCATAAATGGTGACTTCCAGGGTCAGCAGGAGACCTGGAGTCCATGCTCTTGAAGGATCCCATTCCAGTCCTTGAAGGATGCATTGGCCTGCCTGGGTGCTCAGCATCAACTCACAGTCAAAAAGTCTACAGCTGTTGCCCAAAGGAGAGCCCACACCCCCAGGTGCTTTGAGGAGGGCCTTCTGCTGAGCCTCCTAATGATCCAAAAATGCAAATCCTTTAGTTCATTTTCAAATGTATAATTCCCTATGCATTCACCTTTATATAGAACTAAAATTTTTCACTAGTTAAATAAAAAACGAGTTATTATAGATAACTAATATTTACAGTTTATAAATGCAACTCAGTACATTGTTATAATTTAAGAAAGGATGTGGGGCACCTGGGTGGCTCAGTTCATTCAGCGTCCAACTCTGGATTTTGGCTCAGGGCATGATCCCAGGGACGTGAAGTGGAGCCCCGGCTGATTCTGTGCTGAGGGTGCGTGGAGCCTGCTTAAGATTCTCTCTCTCCCTCTGCCCCTCTCTCCCACATCTCTAAAAGATGAAATAAAATTAATTTTAAAAAAACAATTTAAGAAAGGAGATACTTTGTAAATCATCTGTTACTAAAAACCTACTGGTATGCAGGAAAACAGGAGGCTTTGTCCTCAGAACTTTGTTAATATTGTGGCTTTTTGGGTTTGTTGGCTTTCTTTTCTTTTTCTCCCTTGTACTTAATAAATTAATATTGATTTAGCTTTATCATTTTCAACTTGCTGAATCTTTCTGGTTATTGAAGATCATTTGGATGGAGATAATTTGGTTATTATTTGATAATGAATATTTGCATTAATGGCATTTTTGGTTTACAGCATCTTTTAAAGAGATAGTTACTAAAATATGTGCATGTTAACTAACAATCATCCATGTCACTATTGCTAAAGAAGAGGGATACAACCCACACACCACCACCTTAGCCTATATTCACCAAATGGCTAATAACATACACATTGCTTGGTAGATGTACTAATTCCATTTGTACAGATGAGTGATTTCAACACACTACAAAGATAAATGTGATAAAATGTATTTTTGTTTTGTTTAGAGGGTATTGTTTTATAGCACACATGTATAACCTCAAATGGAAAACTGTTCTTTTTTTCTTTATCAGTGACTTATTTTCAGTAGAAAAGGAGGAATGAACCAGGTTGACAGACTAGAAATTTTAGCTTCCCTCTATTCTCTGTAACTAAAGTGGGCCATGATTTTTTTTTTAAAGTGCAAGAACCACTTTTTTTGATTCATTTCTTTCAACCACAGCACACCCTAAAATGTATTAAAGTCACAGAGATGTAACCGTGAGCCTTTTTGTTTTTTACCAAGGACATCATCAGATTGCCATAGAGAGCGTTTTAGCATAGATGAAATCAATTAAGTCCCCAAATTCTTTTCTTTTGGCTGTCCTGTATCCAACCTGTGTCTTCTGAAGGTCATTCTCCTTGAGGAGTTTTGGCACACAATGATCATTTTTTTTTAGCATGGTTGACAGCCAATGTGACATTAGTTTCGGGCATACAACATGTTGGCTTAACAAGATTAAACATCATGCTATGCTCATCACAAGTACACCTCCCAGATGACCATCCACCGCTATTACAATAGTACTGACTATATTATCTCTGCTGTGCCTTTTGTGCCTGTGACTTCCTCATTCCACACCAGGAAGCCTGAACCTCCCATTCCCCTTCACTCCTTTTTGCCACCCTCCCACCACCGTCATCTCTAGTTCATTCCCTGTGTTCACAGGTCTGATTCTGCTTTTTGTTTGTTTATTTATTCATTTGGGCTTTTTTTTTTTTTTAGATTCCACATATGGATAAATTCATATGGTATTTGTTTCTCTCACTCTTATTTCACTTAACATAACACCCTCTACATAATACCCTCTAGGGCCTTCCTGTTATTGTAAATGGCAAGATCTCATCTTTTTTGTGGCTGTGTAAGATGTGTGTGTGTGTGTGTGTGTGTGTGTGTGTGTGTGTACGCATCTTCCTCATCCATTCATCTACTGATGGACTATTAGGCTGCTTCCATATCTTGGATATTGTACGTAACGCTGCAAAAGACAGAGCATGCATATATCCTTCTGAATTAGTATTTTCAATTTCTTTGGTAAATACTGAGTAGAATTATTGAATCATATGGTACTTCTATTTTCAGTTTTGTTGAGGAAACCCCATTCTGTTTTCCATACTGGCTGTACCAATTTATATTCCCAACAACAGTGTGTGAACATTCCTTTTCCTCCACATCTTCCTCAATGCCTGTTACTTCTTGTCTTTTTTATTTTATCCATTGTGACAAGTCTAAGGAGGATATCTCATTGTGGTTTTAATTTGCGTTTTCCTGATGATTAGTGATGTTGAATGTCTTTTCATGTGTCTGTTAGCCATCTGTATGTCTTCTTCGGAAATATGTCTGTTTAGGGCCTTTTGCCATTTTTTAAATCAAGTTATTTATTTATTTTTGGTGTTGAGTTGCATAAAGTCTTCATATATTACAGATATTAACCCATTATTGGATATAGTATTTGCAAACACTTTATTCAGTAGGTTGCCTTTTTGCTTATTAATGTTTTCCATCACTGTACAAAAGCATTTTATTTTGATGTACCCTAATAAATTATTTTTGCTTTTGTTTTCCTTGTCTTAGGAGACATATCCAGAGAAGTGTTGCTATGGCCAAAGTCAGAGAAATTACTGCTTGTGTTCTTTTCTAGGATTTTTATGGATTCAGGCCTCACATATTGGTCTTTAATTGATTTTGAGGCGTGTGTGTGTGTGTGTGTGTGGTGTTATAAAGTGTCTAGTTTTATTCTTTTACATATGGTTGTCCAGTTTTTCCAGCACCATTTATTGAAGAGACTCTCTTTCTGGCAGTGTATATCTTGACTCCTTTGTCATAGATTACTTGACCATTTAATGGTGGGTTTATTTCTGGGCTCTTCATTCTGTTCTGATCGATGTGACTATTTTTGTGTGAGGGCCACATTGTTTTACTAAAGCTTTGCAGTATATCTTGAAATCTAAGACTGATAAGCTTTGTTTTTCCTTCTCAAAAGTTCTTTGGCTATTTGGGATTTTTGTGGTTGCATACAAACTTTATGTTCTAGTTGGGTGAAATGGTGGTATTATTTTGATAGGGATTGTATGGAATCTGTAGATTGTTTTGGGTAGTGGGACATTTTAGCAATATTAATCCTTATAATCTACAAACAATGAATATTTTTCCATGTATTTGTGTCATCTTTAATTTCTTTCCTTAGGGCTTTATAGTTTTCAGACTATAAGTCTTTTACGTCTTTGGTTAAGTTTATTCCTAGGTATCTTATTATTTTGGGGGCAACTGTAAATAGAATTGTTATTCTAACTTCTCTTTCTGCTACTTCACAGTTAGTATATAGAAACATTACTAATTTCTGGGTATTAATTTTGTATCCTACAACTTTACCAAATTCACTTATTATTTCTTGTGGGGTTTTTTTAGTGGTGTCTTTAGCCTTTTCTATGTATAGTATCATGTCATCTGCAAATAGTGACAGTTTAACTTCTTCTTTATCAATATGGATGCCTCTGAATTCTTTTTCTTGTCAGGCTGTTTTGTCTAGGCCTTTCAATACTATAATGAATAAAAGTTGGCCTACAGTAATTGTGGACTGAATTTTGGTAAATTTTTTTTAACATTTATTTTTGAAGGAGTGAGACACTGAAAGGGGAAGGGGCAGAGAGAGAGGGAGACACAGAATCTGAAACAGACTCTAGGCTCTGAGCTGTCAGCACAGAGCCCAATGCAGGGCCCAAATGTATAAGCTGTGAGATCATCACCTGAGCCAAAGTTGGATACCCAACTGATTGAGTGAACCACCCAGGTGCCCCATGAACCAAATTTTGTAATGACTTTGGAAATAATTTCCTGGTGCACCTGGGTGGCTCAGTCAGCTGAGTGTCTGACTTTGGCTCAGGTCATGACCTCGTGGCGCCTGAGTCTGTGTCTCACACCAGGCTCTGTACTGACAGCTAGAGTCTGGAGCCTGCTTCAGATTCTGTGTCTGCCTCTCTCTCTGTCTCTCCCCTGCTTGTACTCTGTCTCTCTTTCTAAAATAAATAAGCATTAAAAAGAAAAATTTTTAAAGACCTAAGTTCCTTTTACTAGCGAACAAGAATAAAGACTTCTCAAGTTTATCTACCTTTAATATCCCAATGACAACTTGGTGACAACCTTAATGAGGTCATTTTTTTTTAAGAAATGTGATCAGTATACTTTTGTAAAGATAATTTGAAAGAAAATATTAAAATATTTATATTAATTTTTAAGATACAGTAAATCCAGATAAAATAGAAAGGCTGAACACATCATTATCAGCGAGGTGAATCAACAGAGTCACTTATGCAGTCTCTCCAAGGCCTGTGTTCCAAGACGCGGCAGAGGTAGAGGCAAGATATTTGTCGGGCTGGGAAGCTCCACAAAGTAAGCCATGAAAATTCCTAAGGTCCTTTTCCAGAAAAATCCATGTGTTCCTTCATTTCTTCTAAGAAGAGTTAAAGGAGTCCTGTTTCTCTGCCAGTACCACCTGCCCGTTTGGTCTGTCAAGGTGCTAGGTCCTGGTAGTACACTTCAAAGAGTAATTTTTAGCGCTTTCAGTTTCTGAGGCCCCACATAATAGTCACTGTGTCCTTTGGGAATAAAGCCTGAAGAAGAAAATATTGCCCTCAAGTTCTTTCCACTTCAGATGTTGTTAATGCAGCATCTAAAAATTCAGTGTCAGTTTAGGAAAATTTTATCCTGCTACTGGTGAATGATTAGCCTGAGGTATTGGAGGTGTCAGACGGACGGTTTAAAACTTTTCATTTAGACTGGCATAGTTTATTGTGTTTTTAAATGCAGAACCTTTCTGTCATTAAATATTTAATCAGTGTAAAACAATTAGGTGTGGTCAGCACAAGGGAGCCTTTTGCTGGCAATTGTCACTAATGCTGGCAAGTTTCCCGGTGCTGGACACAGCTGTGCAATGCACAAGGACTGTCCTAAAACACTGGACCAACATATAAAGGTCAAGACAATAAAGGATAAAGGAATTCTTGCCTTCAACTTGATCTTCCTCTCAGACGGTAATTTCTTACTTGTTTGGAGTAGTCCCCACTGCTCCTAGACAGAAAAACAGAGGGGTAAATACCCTTTTGATCAATTCATTTTAAAATCTGGGTTTTTTTCCTCCGAGAAATTTAAAAAATCGTTTACTTTCTATACATGTACTTTGGAAAAAAGGCTTAACTTCTCTTGGGTAATTAGAAACCACTGGGAAAAACACATACACTGGAGAAGAACAATGAGTCATGGCACTTATTTATTTGCTCTATTATTAAGTAACAGAAATGACCTAATGAGTCAACATTTTGATGCATTTTGAGTCAGTACCATTTAACTTTCCTTCCCTATCATCATACTATCCTTCAGAGTTGTAGGAGGAATTTTAGATAAAGGTTCATTTAAGGTCTTCTGGATTTTTCAAGCATATTTGAATGATTGCTAATATTAACTACTGAAACATTCAAATAAAAAGTCAAAATAAAAGGTCCATCGGAAAGAGTGTAATCTCTGTTTATTGATTACTTTTTATCTGTTCATTTCATAAATACTTATTAATCATCTATTATGTGCCAGGCTCTGTGCACATACAATGAACCACATAAAAATTGCCTTGGTCGTCTGACCCTTTCAGACTGGTGGAAGACACAATTGAGTTAGGACATTTTCAATGCAATATGAAAAGTGCTAAGACAGAGTAAATATGTATCTTTGTGACAACACCCGAGAAGAACCCTTAACTGAGGTGGCGGGCAGCTGAGAGAGACTATGATAAGGATAGGTATAATGTTCATTACTTCAAAAGGACCATGGGCGTTTTCTGGAACAGAAAGGTGTCCAGAAAGAAGGCCAGAGATCAGCAAGAACAGTTGGTAGCTACTCAATGATTTTAGGTATAATCAGAGTGATATTTTAGATATGTCAACCTGGGGGCAATGTAGAAAGTGAACTGGAGAAGATGGCCTGAAGATGGGAGCTAATGGTCTTCCTTGGACAGGAGCAATGAGGATGGAAAAATGGAGGCAACATAGGTGAGACCATGAGAGACTAGAAACGTACAGAGGCATCAGCAGGAGAAACTGGTACAAAGGGAGAGCCTGGGCAAGGAACTAGCCACTGGTACCATCATTGAGGGAGGAAGCTATTGATGAACAGGTTGCAAGCAAGAAAATTAATTTGATTTTAAACACACTACTTTTGATTTTCCTATGGGACATGTAAACTGCACATGGTTAAGACTGAAATTGAAAAAGCAGATCTAAAGTAAAAAATGAGAAAAAGCTTACACACAGTTTTAAGCAATCAAAATGGGAAATTTAGATCCCTTTAGAGCTAATTTCAAAATTGTCTTATGATAGTTAACTTTATAAACTTCTGAGTCTACAAAGAAGAAAACAATCTCCCACCTTTGTCCTTCAATTATCTGTGACAGCACTATAATTTCTAATGAGTTTGTTTATTTTTCACATATTGCTGATAACCAAAGTGGGGGGGGGAAGCAGGGAACAAAAGGGAAGAACAGCTACTCTAAGACATGTCTGTTTAAAATGTAAAAAATGAAGTATTTCATACTTCATAAAATACTTGCAATGAAATTATAGGCATGAAAGAAGTATGTTACTTTACTTTTTATTCAGTTTTTTAAAAGCTACTCTACTTCTGGGGCGCCTGGGTGGCTCAGTCGGTTAAGCCTCCGACTTCGGCTCAGGTCAGATCTCACGTTCGTGGGTTCGAGCCCCGCATAGGGCTCTGTGCTGACGGCTAGCTCAGAGCCTGGAGCCTGCTTCCTGTTCTGTGTCTCCTCTCTCTCTGCCCCTCCCCCTCTCATGCTCTGTCTCTCTCTGTATCAAAAATAAATAAAACATTTAAAAAAATAATAATAAAAAAATAAAAGCTACTCTACTTCTCAGATTAATAATTTTCAGAAACAGTGCTTTGTGTCTTTTTTGATTTCTGTGGAGGCCACTACAACTACTTAAATACAGGACCACTACCCTTTCTATAGCCCTCACAACTGTTTACAAATGATAACTTAGACGGGGATCCTGAGCAGTGAGACTAACATATTGGCAGCTTGACTAGAATCATGAAAAAATGTACTTTTTTCTCAGAAAATTATTCATTTTCCTGAAAAATTTAAATTTACATTGTGAAGTGGAATGAAAACTAAAATATGAATTCATATTTCTCATCTACCTTTGACTCATTCCAAATTTATTTCTAAGACTCAAATGATTTTTAAAGCAGTTGACATTGTCAGATCAATAATATATGCTATATAGCAAAGAAACTAAACCCAGAAAAATGTTTATATGCGAAAGATCCACAGGCGCCTTCTGCATTCTCAAGAAAATAAAGAATTCTTTTAGTGTGCTTGTATGTTTAGTCTTATTGACTTTTTTGGTTTTTTGTTTTTTGTTGTTGTTGTTGTTTTTTGCCAAGAGTTTGGTAGATACATTCTTGTCTTGACCAGGCCGCTAAGACCACTAAAGAAAGTGATTTCTGGCAAGGGTTTCATTTGTTATTGCAGAGACTGAACAAAAGGAATGATTAGTTTGATTAATACTTTGCTAAGCCTCCCATAAAAAAAAAAAAAAAGCCACAGACTGGGGTGGCTCAGACAACAGAAGTTTGTTTTTCCATCGTTCTGGAGGTTACAAGTCCAAGATCAAGGTGTCGTACAGTTGGCTTCTCCTGAAGTCTCTCTCTCTCTGCCTTGCATTGGCCACCTTCTTACTGTGTCATCACATGCTCTTTCTTTTTCACAAATCCACGTTCTTCTTCTAAGGATACCAGGCAGACTGGTTTGGAGTCTACCCTAAAGGTCTCACTTAGCTCAATTACCTCTTTGAAGACCTCATTTTAAACTTCAACCCAGTTATATTCAGAGGTACAAAGGAGATTAGGACTTCAACATAAGAATTTTGAAAAGATACTCTTGAGCCTGTAACAATGTTCTTGCCTCAAATTTATAGGCAGAGGAATGAGAACAACTGTCACAGGCAAGAAGAAATGATCATCGTTTCCTCCTGTTCCTATAATTTTACAATCGAAAAATGAACTACAAAGATTATTTTAAAAAACTTTTTAAAATGTTTATTATTTATTTTTGAGAGAGAGAGAGCAAGTGGGGGAAGAATAGAGAGAGAGGAGATAGAGAATCTGAAGCAGGTTCCAGGCTCAGAGTTATCAGCACAGGGCCCAATGTGGGGCTTGAACGCATTAACTATAAGATCATGACTTACACCAAAGTCAGTCACTTAACCAACTGAGCCACCCAGGCTCCTGCAGGAGTCCAGCCCCAGCAGGTCCAGGGTTCCCCTGAAGGATGGATGGTGTGGGCACAAAAGAGATGAGAATTGGCAAAAGGGGAAAGAATGAGAGAGCCGCGAGTGTTTTCTGATCAGCAGGTAGGCATCTCTGCTCTCCAGTCAGGCATCTCTGCATTAACTGGAGAGTTAGCTTTATTTATTTCAAAACATGTATGGGGTACAAAATAGGAGTGGTGGGGCACCTGGGTGGCTCAGTCAGTTAAGCGGCCAACTTCAGCTCAGGTCATAATCTCATGGTTGGTGGGTTCAAGCCTCGTGTCTGGCTCTGTGCTGACAGCTCAGAGCCTGGAGCCTGCTTTGGATTCTGTGTCTCCCTCTCTCTCTGACCACCCCCTACTCATGCTCTATGTCTGGCTCAAAAATAAATAAAAATGTTAAAAAAAAAATTAAAAACAAAAACAAAATAGGAGTGGCAATTGCTAAACAAATTCATTGGTATGTAAAAATTTCGCTGAACATAGATTGGTAGAAGACTCATGCCTACTCTTTATCAATAGTGATTGATTGTAGGTTATTTAGATGCTTATCATATGCGGAAGGAAGGTGTCCTCAGCATTCAAATACAAGGCAATGTTTTTAGCATAGCAAAAGCAAAGGTTAGTTCTTTGTGAGCAAGGTTCAATAGCCTGTTTTCTTGAGGGGAAGTAAAAGAGGTTTCTCAGGAAATGTAATATTTGCTCCCATAAACACAAAAGAAGAAATTCCTATAATTTCCTTTACAAGGTACAGTTCAGAAATGGCTTCCAGCAGCCTCCCATAAGAAAGATTGTCTTTTTGGAAAGGTAAAACTAAATTTATCTAGGGGCGCCTTGGGTGGCTCAGTCGGTTAAGCCTCCAGCTTCGGCTCAGGTCAGATCTCATGTTCATGGGTTCGAGCCCCGCATCAGGCTCTGTGCTGACAGGTAACTCAGAGCCTGGAGCCTGCTTCTGGTTCTGTGTCTCCTTCTCTCTCTGCTCCTCCCCCTCTCATGCTATGTCTCTCTCTGTATAAAAAATAAATAAAACATAAAAGTTTTTTAAAAATTTAAAAAAAATAAATAAATTTATCTAAATACAAATGTTAAATGATAGCTTAAGGACATAGTGTGGCAACCTATGGAAATCATAATTGAGTATCTGTTGATACACGGTTTTCAGCAAACTCACCTAGCAAGCTTGGCAAAGAGGCAATACCTCCAGGGCTGGTGAGTTGTTAACAGTTAATAATGAGGGATGAGGGATGTTACTTCTGAATTTGTACTAAATGTACCTCATGATTTTCAAAAAGCACTAAAGAATTTCTAAATCTAATTGACAGCTTGAAATGTAAGCCCTAACAATAAAATTAATTTTTTCACCTAAAACTTCAATTATTTCTTATGTCCCAAAGTTTTTCTATTTTTTGTCCTGTAAAGGATTAAAAAATGCTATATTTTTTAAGTTCACAAGTACTCAGCACGAATTGGAGTCAAATATAAAATAAGTTTAAAATCAAATCTGTAGTTATATAAGAAATTATGCTTTCAAATTAAGAAATATTGTGTATGCATTTGTGTGTGTGTGTGTGTCTTCAATCATGGAATGGGCAAATCATGTTGCATGTGAGGCATTTTTATAGTAAGAGCTTTCTCACATAACTTTCTTATCAAAATCAACATTCCTATATTGTGTGCATCCACATGGTTTTTAGACAGTTATGAGAAAATAATCAGATAATGCCAATAAAGAAAAAATTTAGTGACATAATCACTGATTATGACATAATGATTTTTAAGAGTTTTGGGAATAAAAAAATAACTATATGAAAGTAATTCCTTATGGTAGAATTTCAAATATTATGGCATAATGGCATAAATTCTATCTTTGTTGTCCTTCCTCTGTCAGTGACACCTGTCAAAACTTCAAGTTTCCTATTGCTCCAAAGATTTCCCTTCATTACAAAAGGATATTCAATTAGTACAGATGGGCATTATCAAATAAGTAGGTATTTAGTCCACCGATCTTAGTAGTAACTCTCCTAGCAGATTCCAAGGCAAAGAAATAGTCTGTTAACAAAAATGACCCAGGGCTTTCAGCCTTTGTAGAAGACATACTGGATAAGGAAATCTCCCAAGCTGCTGTATAGAAGTTGAAATGTTGGGTAATATTTAACAGTTTCCCCACTCCTCCTATAAAAGGCCTTAAATACATAATCTAGATTGAAACCAAGAGAGGGAAATTCTCAGATACCAGACACGCTCCATGCCTCAAAGTGAGAATGCTAAGTTGAAGCCAATGTCAAGAGGGTTAAGGGAAATGAGGAATAAGTGATCGATTAATGACTCAGGACTTGGATTACATGGGGAAGGGACACTAAACCGTGGAATCCTGGAAGCAGGGACCTGGAACTGAGCTTCCTACATAAAGCTAGAAGTCAAGTAAGGGTGTTTCATAAATGAAATGGAAACAAGAAATTCCTGGAATAACTAGAAGGAAGTTTGCTACTGACCCACTGCTGTGTGTGGAAATACAACCAACCACAAGAAACTGAAAACCTAAGCCGAACAGAGTTCAAGGTTAGAGATCTGCATTCATGTGATACACAAGGTACTAAATCCTCACATTGAGAAATTAACATAAAAAATTTACCAGAGACCAGCGCAAATAGACTGTCACAAGGATAAACCCCATGGAAGAAGAGTTTATAGTTTAAAAAAATGACAACCTCTCTGAATAAATTAAGCACGTGAGAGTGAATTGACAAACGAAGGGAGGATGTGTATAATGCACTGGTAATGGAGAAAATAAAACAATTTTATTTTTTTGTTATTTTATTTTATTTTATTTATAGTTTATTGTCAAGTTGGTTTCCATATAACACCTGGTGCTCTTCCCCACAAGTGCCCTCCTCCATAACCATCATCCCCCTTCCCCATTCCGCCTGCCCTGCCTCCCCCTCCAGCCTTCAGTTTGTTTTCAGTATTCAAGAGTCTCTCATGATTTGCCTCCCTCTCCCTAACTCTTTTTCCCCCTTTCCCCTCCCCATGGTCCTCTGTTAAGTTTCTCCCATTAGACCTATGAGTGAAAACATGGAATCTGTCCTTCTCTGACTAAAATATTTTGCTTAGCATGACACCCTTGATGTCCATCCATGTTGTTACGAATGGCCAGATTTCATTCTTTCTCATTGCTGTGTAGTATTCCATTGTACAGATAAACCACAACTTCTTGATCCATTCATCAGTTGTTGGACATTGAGGCTCTTTCCATGATTTCGCTATTGTTGACAGTGCTGCTATGAACATTGGGGTATATGTGCCCCTAGGCATCAGCACTTCTGTATCCCTTGGGTAATTCCCCAGCAGTGCTATTTCTGGGTCATAGGGGAGTTCTAGTGATAATTTTTTGAGGAATCTCCACACTGTTTTCCAGAGCAGCTGCACCAGTTTACATTCCCACCAACAGTATAGGAGGGTGCCTGTTTCTCCACATCCTCACCAGCATCTATAGTCTCCTGATTTGTTCATTTTAGCCACTCTGACTGGTGTGAGTTGGTATCTCAGTGTGGTTTTGATTTGTGTTTCCCTGATGATGAGTGACACTGAGCATCGTTTCATGTGTCTGTTGGCCATCTGGATGTCCTCTTTGGAGAAGTGTCTATTCACATCTTCTGCCCATTTCTTCACTGGATTATTCATTTTCTACAAGTGAGTTCCTTGTAGATTTTGGAAACTAGCCCTTTATCCGATATATCATTTGCAACTATCTTTTTTAATTCTGTTGGTTGCCTGTTAGTTTTCTTGATTGTTTTCTTTGCAGTGCAGAAGCTTTTATCTTGATGAGGTCTCAATAGTTCATTTTTGCTTTTGATTCCCTTGATTTCCACAGCCTTTGGGGTTGTGTCAAGTAGGAAATTGCTGTGGTTGAGGTCAAGGAGGTTGTTTCCTACTTTCTCCTCTAGGGTTTTGATGGTTTCCTGTCTCACATTCAGGTCCTTCAGCCATTTTGAGTTTATTTTTGTGAGTGGTGTAAGAAAGTGGTCTAGTTTCATTCTTCTGTATGTTGCATCCAGTTTTCCCAGCACCACCTGTTAAAGAGGCTGTCTTTTTTCCACTGGATACTCTTTCCTGCTTTGTCAAAGATTAATTGGCCATACATTTGTGGGTCCAGTTCTAGGCTCTCTATTCTATTCCATTGGTCTATGTGTCTGTTTTTGTGCCAATACCATACTGTCTTGATGATGACAGCTTTGTAGTGGAGGCTAAAGTCTGGGATTGTGATGCCTCCTGTTTTGCTTTTCTTCTTCAATATTACTTTGGCTATTCAGGTTTTTTTGTGGTTCCATATGAATTTTAGGATAATTTGTTCTAGCTTTGAGAAGAATGCTGGTGCAATTTTAATTGGGATTGCATTGAATGTGTAGATTGCTTTGGGTAATAATGACATTTTAACAGTGTTTATTTTTCTGATCCATGAACATGAAATGTTTTTCCATTTCTTTGTGTCTTCTTCAATTTCTTTCATAAGTTTTCTATAGTTTTCATCATACAGGTCTTTTACATCTTTGGTTAGGTTTATTCCTAGGTATTTTATGGATTTTCATGCAACTGTGAATGGGATCAGTTTCTTGATTTCTCTTTCTGTTGCTTCATTACTGGTGTAAAAAATGCAACCAATTTCTGTACATTGATTTTGTACCCTGCAACTTTGCTAAATTCATGGATAAGTTCTAGAAGGCTTCTGGTGGAATCGGTTGGGTTTTCTATGTAGAGTATCATGTCATCTGCGAAAAGTGAAAGTTTGACTTCTTCTTTGCCAATTCTGATGCCTTTTATTTCCTTTTGTTGTCTGATTGTTGATGCTAGGACTTCCAGCACTGTATTAAACAATAGTGGTGAGAATGAACATCCTTGTCATGTTCCTGGTCTCAGGGGGAAAGCTCTTACTTTTTCCCCATTGAGGATGATATTAGCTGTGGGCTTTTCATAAATGGCTTTTATGATGTTTAAGTAGTTCCATCCATCCCGACTTTCTCAAGTGTTTTATTAACAAAGGATACTGTGTTTTTTCAAATGCTTTTTTATTCAGATGCTTTTTCTGCATATATAGACAGGATCATATGGTTTTTATCTTTTCTTTCATTAATGTGATATATCACATTGATGGATTTGAGAATATTGAAATAGCCCTATAATCCAGGAATGTTCTCACTTGATCATGATGGATAATTCTTTTCATATGCTGTTGAATTCGATTTACTAGTATCTTGTTGAGGATTTGTGCATCTGTATTCATTAAGGATATTGGCCTGTAGTTTTCTTTTTTTGTTGGGTCTCTGTCTGGTTTGGGAATCAAAGTGATGCTGGCTTTGTAGAATGATCTGGAAGTTTTCCTTCTATTTCTATTTTTTGGAATAGCTTGAGAAGAATGGGTATCAACTTCGCTTTAAATGTCTGGTAGAATTCCCCTGTGAAGCCATCTGGACCTGGGCTCTTATTAGTTGGGAGATTTTTGATAATTGATTTGATTTCTTCACTGGTTATGGGTCTGTTCAGATTTTCTATCTCTTCCTGTTTGAATTTTGGTAGTGCATGTGTGTTGAGAAATTTTTCCATTTCTTCTAGGTTGTCCAGTTTGTTGGCATATAATTTTTCATAATAATCTCTGATGATTGCTTGTATTTCTGAGGGATTGGTTGTAAAAATCCATTTTCATTCATGATTTTGTCTATTTGGATGTTCTCTCTCTTCTTTCTGAGGAGCCTGGCTAGATGTTTATCAATTTTGTTCATTTTTTCAAAAAACCAACTCTTGGTTTCATTCATCTGTTCAACTGTGTTTATGGATTCTATATTGTTTATTTCTGCCCTGATCTTTATTATTTCTCTTCTTCTGCTGGGTTTGGGGTGTTCTTGATGATCCCCTTCTAGTTCCTTCAGGTGCTCTGTTAGATTTTGAATTTGTGCTTTTTCTTGTTTCTTGCAATAGGTCTGGACTGCAATATACTTTTCTCTTAGGACTGTCTTTGCTGTGTCCCAGAGAGTTTGGATGGTTGCAGTTTCATTTTCATTTGTTTCCATATATTTTAAAATTTCTTCTCTAATTGATTGATTGATTCTCTAATTAACCACCCAATCATTCTTTAGTAAGGTGGTTTTTAACCTCCATGTTTTTGGAGTTTTTCCAGACTTTTTCTGTGATTGATTTAAAGTTTCATAGCATTGTAATCTGAAATTGTGCATGGTATGATCTCAATTCCTTTATATTTATGGAGGGCTATTTTATGAGCCAGTATGTGATCTATCTTGGAGAATGTGCCATATGCGCTCACGAAGGAAAGCACATTCCCTAGCTTCAGGATGCAGAGTTCTAAATATATCTATCAATTCCATCTGTTCCAATGTGTCATTCAGGTACATCGTCTCTTTAGTGATTTTCTGTCTGGTTGATCTATCCATTGCTGTAAGTGGAGTATTAAAATCCCCTGCAATTACCACATTTTTATTAATAAGATTGTTTCTATTTCTGAGTCTTTTATGTATTTGAGTGCTTCTGAATTCCATGCATAGATGTTTATAATTGTTAGCTCTTCTTGATTGGGAGACCCTATAATTATTATATAATGTCCTTCTTCATCTTTTGCTACTGCTTTTACTTTCAAGTCCAGTTTGTCTGATATAAGTATCACCACTCCACCTTTCTTTTGACTTCCCGTCACATGACAAATATTTCTCCATCCCCTTACTTTCAGTCTGAAGGTGTCTTCAGGTCTAATTTTTTTTATGTTTATTTATTATTGATATAGAGAGAAACAAAGCATGAGTGGGGGAGGGGCAGAGAGAGAGGGATACACAGAATCTGAAACAGACTGTGCAGATAGCCCAGAGCCTGACGTGGACCTCAAACCCACAAACCATGAGATCATGACCTGGGCCGAAGTCAAGTGCTTAACCGACTGAGCCACCCAGGCATCCCTCTTCAGGTCTAAAATGAGTCTCTTGGAGATAGCAAATAGGTGGATTTTTTTTTTTTTATCCATTCTGCTGCCCTGTGTTGTTTGATTGGAGCATTCAATACATTTACATTCAGTGTTATTATTGAAAAATATGGGTTTAGATTCATTGTGTTCTCTGTAGTATTCATGCTTGTAGTGGTCTCTCTGGTACCTTGTATTCCTTGCAACATTTCCCTCATAGAGTCCTTCTAATGATTTCTTGTAGGGCTGGTTTGGTAGTGATGAATTCTCTCAATTTTTCTTTATTTGGGAAAATCTTGATCTCTCCTATTTTGAATGACAGGCTTGCTGGATAAAGGATTCTTGGCTGCATATTTTTTCTTTTCATCACATTTAAGATTTCCTGCCATTCCTTTATGGCCTTTCAGTAGATAGGTTAACCACTCTGACAGGTTTCCCTTTGTATGTTAGGGCCCTTTTATCCCTAGCTGCTTTGAGAATTCTCTCTTTATCTTTGTATTTTGCCAATTTCACTATGATATGTTGTGCTGAAGGTTAGCTCAAGTTACTTGTAAGGAAAGTTCTCTGTGCCTCTTGGATTTCAATGACTATTTCCTTTTCCATATTAGGGAAGTTCTTGGCTATAATTTGATCAAGCACCCCTTCAGGACCTTTTTCTCTTTCTTCTTCTTCAGGAATTCCTATGATACAGATACTGTTCTATTTGATTGTATCACTCTTGTCTTAAATTCTCCTTTCGTGCTCCTGGATCAATTTCTCTTTTTCTCAGCTTCCTCTTTTTCTGTAACTGTGTCTTCTAATTCACTTTTCTTCTCTCTGCCTCTTCAATTCATGCAGTGGCCACCTCCATTTTATTATGCACTTTATTTATAGCATATTTTAACTCATCACAGCTATTTTGAAGGTCTGTAGTTCTTGTATCAGTAGCTTCTCTGATGATTTCTATGCTTTTATACAAACCCAGCGATTAATTTTATGACAATTGTTCTAAATTCTTGCTCAGGTATGCTGGTTATCTGTTTTTAGCAGTTCTCTGGCTGTGACTTCTTTCTGGAATTTCTTTAGAGGAGAGTTCTTTTGTTTCATAATTTTGGCTAGCTTTCTGTCTCCTGTCAGTTTTAAAAGCTTGTTATGCACTCTGCACCTGTGAGTATTGCTCTATTAAAGGAGGCTCATTGACTGTCCAGGGTCTGTCCGTTCAGGAAGTGTTCTTTTTAATGGTATCTCTCAGTTTTATTGTGCATTTGGTTATTTTATTTCCCTACTCAGTGATATCTTGGACTCTCCACCATGTGTACTTTGGCTTGTTTCTTGAGGTATCCCTGAAAAGGAAAACAGACAGACAAACACAAAGGGAACAAAAGCATACAAATGCACACTCAAATCAAACAAACGAGCAAAAGGAGAAAGAAAAGAAATGAAAAGAAGAGAAAAGAAAAAAGTGGGGGGCAGAAACAACAGAAGACAAAGCACAGTCTAAAAGTGTAAAACCAATGGAGGGGAGAGATAAGAATGAGATAAGGGAAAATATATCTGGATGGCAAGAATTGATCTAATCAAAGCAGTGCATCAATGCTGGTCTTTCCCGGATTCCAGGGGGAAAAGGGGGGAAAGAAAGGGGGGGAAAGGCAGCTCTCCCATGCGGTTGGGCGTGATTTGGTGTAAGTAGGTCTTGGGGACTGCTCTCTGAGGCCCTGCCTTGGTGGTTGTGGGGACAAGAATGTCAGCGCCCCTAGCCCTTCTCTAACCAGGCATTTCAAGCCACTCTTTTGAGTCCAATCTCCCTGTGCCACAGGCGGGCCAAGTTGTATTTTCCAAGCCCCGTCTCATTTCCAAATCCTAGTCCATGCACTTTAATGCTACCGCTGAGATGAGATATATTCCCGCAGGTGGCCAGCTTCCTAGCCAGGACTGAGGAGGGGGAGTCAGGGAGTAGTTCTCATCTGGCTTCACCAGGAATCAGCAGGCCACCGCCGAGCCCAAGGAAAGATGCCCCAGCCAAATGGGACGGATTTCTCTCCCCATTCCCAGCGGTTATATATGAGATGATAGGATCCCTTTCTGTCCCAGGCCGAGGTTTTTTCTCTTCTCTAGGGACAGTTCTATGAGCGTTTTCAGTCTCTCTTTCCCTTTCCCTTGTCTCTCCAGGGCTCCGCTCCCTTTCCCTGGCTCTGTGCTGGGGAGAGGCTCCTTCCCCTCCGCACCTCCAGGCCAGCCCATTTTTATTTCCCCAGTTCGTACGCATTCGGGCACCTATGAGTCTGTCTTCTATGTGGACTCTGTGTGTTCTCCTCCCACTCTTGCAGATCAGAGTATTGTGGCTTCAGTTCTTCTGAGTTTAATATATGTGAGCAGGTGAAAATTAAAGAGCTCCCTACTTCTCCGCCATCTTGCCCCTTGTCCCAAAATGAAACAATTTTAAAGGGACTTTCAATTATTTACAATGTTCAGAAGGAAAGAAAACCATGTGACAAAAGCAGGGTGGCATAAAAAAAGAACAGGAAGACTTGAAACATAACAGAAACTCTAGAAATAAAAATATACAGTTATTATAATTTCTAAAGTTCAAAAGGCAAATTTGACAGTAAGGTAATATAGTTAGATTAAGTGAATTAGAAGGAGAAATCTAAGAGAATCATGCAAATTGCTTCACAGAGGAATAAGTAAATGAAAAAATAAGAAGTAGAATTTAAGATATAAGGCAAATAGAATGAAAAGAGCTCACAGTACTTAAAGAGAATAGAGAAGCAATATTCAAAGTAATAATTCATGTGAATATCCTAGCATATAAGAAATGTGTACATCTCCAAATTAAAGAATTTCATCAAGTTTTTGGCCAGAAAAAATGAAAGTTCCCATATCGATATAATAGTAGTGGTATGTCAAAAAATAAAAATGTGATCTTTTAAAATATCAATGTCAAAAAGAGAAACTCTCAAAAGCCACCAAAAAGAAAAGACATATTGCCTGCAAATAAACAATTAAACTGAGAATTGACTATATATCAACAACTATTCTAAGAAAACAATGGGGGAAAAGTCCTTAAAGGGCCAAGAGAGAGTAACTGTCATCCCCAAATTCCATACACAACTAAATTATAACTCAAGTGAAAGTAATATAAACAAGATAAATGGAGTCAGAATGATTATGCAACTTTCCTATGGAAAGAACTTCTTAAGTTTTACACCAAGAAGGAAACTGAATCAATAAAGTAGTAGCTGAATGAAAACATGAATGGTGAATAAACAGCAAATAGATTTTGGCATATACAATTTAGTACTGACTGTTTACAAATGTTTTTCTTTTTTCTAATGTTTATTTATTTATTTTGAAAGAGAGAAGGGAAGGGGTAGAGAGAGAGAGGGAGAGAAAGAATACCAAGTAGGCTCCACACTTAGCATGGGGCCCAACATGAGGCTTGATCTCATGTCCCTGATATCATATGCCAGCCACAATCAGGAGTCAGATGCTTAACCGACTGAGCCACCCAGACACCCTTAAAAATGTTTTCCAAAAGAATAATTTAGAGAGCTTTAACAGTGAGCTAATACTCCTTTTTATACCTCCCAGAATGGGTAAAATGAAAGAGATCAATAATATCAAGTAATGACAAAAAATAAATAGTAAGTAAGACTCTTAAACATTCCTGTAGGCAAGTAAATTAATAAAATCACTTTGAAAACTGAACTTAAGTGTTCCTTGTGACCCAGAAAATTCATTGTGTTATATAAAAAGAGAAAGGTGGACCTACTTAACCAGAAGAAATGTCCCAGAATGCTCACAGAAGCTCTATTCATAATATTCCCACTGGGAACTTCTCAAAAATCCATAACATGATAATGGATACTTTCTATATGCACACAGTGGAGTATTAAACAGCAGTAAGAATGAACAAAAATATAACCAGCATGCAACAATACACAAGAGCCTCACAAATGTAATGTTGAGTGAAAGAAGCCAGATACAAAAATGTACATTCTGTGTGATTACATTTGGTGAAAGTGTAAAATCAGGCAAAATCAACTTGTGACATTAGGAGTTGAGATGATAGTTACCTTCAAAGGAAGAAGAAGTGTCTTAAAGAGGGTATGAGGGGAGCTTCTAGAATAATGGAAATAGTCTACATCTCAGGCTGGAGTCCAGTGAGTTGCACAATTGCACTCAACTTGTGAAACCACAAGTTGAGTACCAACACAGTAATAATATACCTACTTTTCTTCTATACGGTTTTCTACATTAAAACAAAAGGAAAGGATAGGAGCTCTTACAGATTACTTACTTACTACAAATGGGGATAAAAGACATTTACAATAATGGTATCTGGAAAACATCACCCTAGCCAAGTAAGTGATCCAGCCTAGCAATATGAGTAATTGGACAACATTTTATTATGTGCTTCCTAATAGAAAACATAAAACCTTCTCTATACAGTCTCCTGGTCCAAAATGCTTAACATAATCATGAGGAAAAATAAATGAGTCCTGACTGTCTGACATTCTACAATCCAACTGTCTTGAACTCTTCAAAAATGTCAAGATTATGAAAGATAATAAGATGCAGGGACTGTTCCAGATTAAAGCAAACTAAAGAAATGTGACAGGACACCTGTGTGGCTCAGTTGGTTAAGTGTCAGACACCAGATTTTGGCTCAAGTCTTGATCTTATGGTTGGTGAGATCATGCTCTGCACTGATGGCATGGTACCTGGCTTGGGAGTCTCTCTTTCTCCCTCTCTTGCTGCCCCTCCCCCATGCTCACAAGTGCTCTCTCTCAAAATAAATAAACATAAAGAAAAAGAAATTTGACAACAAAATCCTTGAAATGATGTTGGGTTTAGAAAAGAAAATGTTGTGATGGCTATTTTCAGAGCCATGGGAGAAATTAGAATATGGACTGGATATTGGATGATATTCCTACATCACTATAATTTCCTAGATGTGATGGCAGCTTTGTGATCATATGGAAGAAGATTGTTTTCTGAGGAGATGCTTGCTGACGTATGCAAGAGAAATATTTCATAATGTAAGCAATATACTTGAGAGAGAAAGGAAAGGTGGCAAAATGCTACTTTCTGAATCTAAGTTAAAAGTATATGGTGCTTATGATACTGTTCTTTCAACTTTTCTGTAGGTTTGACTTTGTTCAAAATAAAGAGTTGAGGACACAGTGGACCAAGATGTATTATCATTTTATACAATCTGAACACAAAAGGTTGTGGGCATTGGGGTGAGATTTGGGTCAAAAAATCCTAATGTCCTCATAACATTTGGAATATGACATAAAGAAAGCAATAAACTTTGTTAGCTGAGGTAAATGTGTTTTAAAAAATAAGGGTTAAAAGAAAAATAGAAGAACTGCTGAGTTAGTAATGGAAAAAAGGGAGACAAAATTGAGAGAATTCTGAGAGAAAGAAGAAATAAATAAACTCAATCAATCCAGCATAAGGCTTGAAAGGACAACAGGAAAAAAGAGAAGCAAAGATAAAGTAGTCAAAAATATTAAATAAGATGAAAGAAACGAGTCCAAATATAAATCACAATAAATGGCAAACATTAACGTCAGTACTAAATGTCAGAGACGAACAGATTAGATTAATAGTTTAAAAAACAACTCTGTATAACTCACCTGATACACACTTAAAGCAAACTAGCATTAAATACATAAATATAAAGATACATGTAAAGAATACTAGGCAAAGATAGAACCACAAACCATAACTGGATAATAGTAATAATGAGAAGAAGCAAAACAAAACTGAAGTAAAAAGTTTTGATACTGAAAGACAAAAACAGTGCATAATGATAAACAGTCTCCCAAGAAGATGTTAACACTCAATGAACACAAATAGTCTTTCACGGTGACCAAGGAAGGAGAGAGAGGGAGGGAGGAAGGGGAGTGTGTGTGTGTACTGATATAATTACAAGGAAAAAGAGAAAAATTTACTATTGGAGTTGGATATTTCACTAAACTTTTCAGAAACAATGGGAAAATCGGGAAACAAATGTTAGAAAGAGTATAGAACATTTAAAAAACATGACTGACAAGCTTTTTCTAATATGTAGAACTCTGTATCCATAAATTAGCAAAAATATATTATTTTCAAGCATACATAAAACATTTTCAAAAACTGGCTACTGCTCCAGTGATTGTTTTATCATGTAGGCTATGATCTCACTGAAATAGAATTAAATTCAAATTTATTAATAAAAAGATATTCAATAATACATTTAAAAACCAATCATATACACACATACACATACACAGTACACACTCACTCTTCACTAACCTGTAAGTTTAAAATAAATCACAAAAGATATGAAATGCTTAGAAAAATATTAATGCAAGAATACTATATTTTAAAACCCCATGAATGTAACTTAAAGTGATATATAGAAGGTAAATCATAACCTTAATTACATTTATTTCTTAAAAACTGAAAATAATTTCAGTTAACTTTTAATTTTAAAATGCTAAATAAAAATAAAACTGTAAATTAAAATAAATATAAGGAATGAAATAAAAAATAGAAAAAATATGCACTCTTACGTGTCAATTTTTTCTTAAAGAAAAAGACAACAAAATCAGCAAGAGATGAAAAAACTTACAAGTAAAACTGAATGGGCAATAAATATATGAAAATATTTTTAATCTCACTAGTAACCAGGAACATAAAAATTAGTATAATAAGGTATAATTTCATACTCATGTGATTGTATAAAATAGAAAAAGCATCAGATATTGGAGAGGATGTGAGTAACCCAATGTCTCACAAAATGCTGGGAAGAGTTTACATTGGTGCCTTCATTCTAGAAGCATCAGGCAATACCTAACACAGATGAAAATGCACATGTCCAAATCTTAACCATTCCACTTCCAGGTATGTTTCCTTACCAAAAAAAAAAAAAAAGTTTCTTTAATTTGAGAGGGGCAGGGGCAGAGAGAAAGGGAGAGGGAAAATGGGGCAGAGAGAGACTCTCAAGCACACTCCATGCCTAGTGCAGAGCCCTAAGAGGGCTCAATCTCATCCCTGACCATGATATCATGACCTGAGTAGACATCAAGAGTCATATGTTTCACTGGCTGAGTCACCCAAGGGCTCCTCTGGATATATTACTTAAAGAAACTCTTGCACCAGGAAAATCACTGAACATATAGGAGAATCACAAATATATAGCTATACATACACTTTTCCAGATAGCATAATAGCATTAATGTGGTATTAATAAAACATGTAAAACAATAATGGCATAAAAATGCTTATAAAAGGACACGTAAAAATGAAGATTTAATGTCAGTGAATTATTACACTGCTCAAACTTTATAAATCATATAAACGTATTCTCTGTGGTAACATGTTGGAGTCCTAGCATCTTTGCAGGCAAGGATTTCAAATTGAAAAACAATGCAAAATCATCACAAGAATTTTTTAAAGGAATCGACTGTTTTGTGCAAACAACTACCTCTCCTGGGTAGAACCAAACAATCTGTCCCTGAGGGTCAGATGCTAATTGCTTGAGTCTCCAGGGCAAGTAAAACAACTGTGAATGTCTTGAACCCATAAAAACAATATCATGTCATGTTTGAAGTGAGTGAAGAAAATGTGATTGCATGAGAATGAAACCAGGTAAGTGTATTGCTCAGTGTCCCAGTAGCCTACAGGAGCCTGAGTACAATTTCTTTCACAAAGCAGAGAAAAGCAGATTTTAAATGACTGCTAAACTTCCTATAAAAAATTAAAAATGACATAGTTCCAAAACATTTTCTCTCTCCAGCCAAAGTCTACTAGTTGTCTTGACAAACATCTGCAACTTGAGAGAAGAGATTAAAAAATAGTGATCATGCCTTTAAATCCTCTTTAAGCTAAAAGATATAATAAAACAAACAAACAAAAAAAACCCCACCTTACTTCTTTTTATTTGGTCCTATGATATGTATCAGGTATATATATATCCCAAATTATGCCACAGGAAATTCAGAGGGATTTCCAAATAGATGGAATTTACTGAAATTAAAATATTATAGAGAAAAGTGGTCTCACACATCAGGAAATACCTCATATTGTTCATCAGTCAACCCAAAATCTGCAAAATTTCCCAAATTCTCTCTGATTTTATCCCCCTTTAAAGTCTTTTCTGTTGGGTTCTTTTTGCCCAATTTCTAGGGCTAAATTCCTAATTAACTTGCACAGTCAAGTCCCCAGGGATCCCTTCACAAAACAGTTTTTTCTTCCTTTGAATGCAAATCACTTTTATGGCCCTTTTCAGATGATACCTTGGGTTATGGTGCTTCTGGAGAAGTCCTCCCGTTGTTAGAATGTGAATACCTTGTGCATAGAGATTATACTTATGTCTGTGTGTAGAGTCACCTTGGAAAATGGCACCCACTAGTCTAAAAACAAATTCACTATTTGATACTGAAGAAGAACTGAGGCTTCTGAAATGTGAACTCTACAAAGCAGAAGTTAAACAAATTCATGTTATCTCTGACCCGCACTTAGGTAAGCAACTCCCTTCACTCTTGTTTCATCTGCCTGATACCTAATACACTTCAAAGTCGGCCTCACATGATAACCTTTTGGAAAGTAGTATCTGTACTTGGTGGTCCACAGAGCACCTAGCACAGTGTCACACATAGGGTTGACACATAGCAAGTGTTGATGAGTTAAGAACAGTGAGAGATGACGCAGTGCTTTATTTTCATTTAGAGGAAGTTAGGCTTAGTTAGCTGAGTTCTAGATCATTTAGTTGAAAAACAAAAGTTGTTACTGAAGACTTTCAGTTGGGGACACTGAGAAAATACCAGAGTTTCAAGAGACATTAATTTTCAAGACAGACTGTAATCACAGTAGTAAACATGAATGTACCCAGGAAATAAAAGCCACAGTCAGAGTGGTTATTTTCTGAAGGTGGGACTATGTACAAAATGTCTTTCTGAGGATTAGTAGATGGGCTGTCAGGAAGGCTAAGTCCTCCCATGGGCCTTTTAAAACTTCCTTTATTCTTTTCACTGTGACCTTTCTCAAGACTAAGCTCTGCTATGATGATTTCTTACTGATTTTCCTTCTCTCTTGTCAGTATTGAGAAGGAAAAAGGAAAGGAAGTCAAGAAAATGAAGAGCCCTAAAAACATTTAGAGCAAACTGCCTAGTCTCTAGTTATCATACCTAGTTTCTAGAACCCAACACTGTGAAAGTGGTATCTAGTTTGTAGCCTCCACCCTTCAGTGATATGACCAGAACATGGGTGGAGCAAAGACCCTTTTGCTATGGTAACTCAACCTCAAACACACTGACCACCTGGGCATTTTCTAGTAAGGATGAAACCCTTCCCAAAGAGGTCAATGTCAAGGAGCAGCGCCACAAGAAGCCACTGGCTAACATGAGAACAGGAAATGTAAACAGTCCTTGAAGCCCTAGGGCAATAGTAAGGCTGCCCACCGCATGTACTTACAGTCAAACTCAGCAACAATATAAGTGTTCAGTTATAGTACAATCCTACAATAAGTTAGATGGCCAAAGTCATGTGCTCTGAAGACATGTAATAACATGGAGAAATGCTCACATATAATGCTAAATGAAAAGAGAGGGATGCAACAGTGCATTGCTGGTGTGTTACCAATGCTATAAAAAAGGCCAGAGAGATATATACCAGAATTGGCAATAGCAATATCTTAGTAGAATTCAAGGTGATTTGTAGTTCTTCCTTAAATTCTTGCTTTTTAAATTTTTACAATGAAAATATGCTAATTTTTAAATCACAAAATGAAAATAATCAGTGGTTTACAACATTATGCATTTGAATCTGACTATGAAAAGGAAATTAGAGACATAAGAAAAGTAACAAAGGATCACTGCCCTAGTTGCAGAGAAGTGGTCAGGTCTGCAGTAAGACCCTACAGCCTGATTACCTGGATTAACTTCCCTGAGTTTGTGTTTCCTTGTCAATTGAATGAGGATACTATATTTTATCAAATTTAAGATTGCATGGATTATAAGATACACATACCACCATCTCATGTGCCAATATTAGGTTTTAAAATCCTGCCATACTCCATTTTTAAGCAAAATTTAAGAAATATGAAATAGTTGGGTGAGCACCCAACTCCTGATTTCAGTTCAGGTCTTGATCCCAGGGTTGTGAAATCGAGCCCTATGTCAGGCTGAGTGTGGAACCTGCCTAAGATCCTCTCTCTCTGCTCTCTCTCTAAAAAAAAAAATGTAAGAAAAGAAAAAGAAAGGTGAAATAAATGTGTCAGAGCACTGATGAAATACAGTAATAATATAGTCATATTTGTACCAATCCCATATGCTTTTATGAAGATTGAACAACTTTTACATAATGTTTTTAAAAGAGGTCAATGACAATAAATGCTTAACAAATGTAAGCCATTATGGGACACTCACTTAAGACAGCCAAGACAGACCCTGAGAGTGAAGGCAGAGATTTTCGTTTGAGAGGTCTGAGGGTGGCAAGTAGACTGACATGGGGAAAGGGTGAAGGTGGCTGAGCACTGGGGAGGGTGACTCTAGTCATAAGATCCAAAGCCAGGGTGCCTTAACATTGCTTCACTAGGTGTGAAAGCCACCCGTAGAAAATAGAACCATTGTTTTAGAAAGCAATATTACATAGGGTCCTAAAAATTGAATTTCTCAAATAACTGTGTAAGAAGTTACAAGTTGAGGTTTGAAGAGAGGAAAAAGAGAAAGAGGACATCATATGAGGTTGAGTGGCTTTAAGTACTGCAGTCATCAAATTATTTTATTTATCCCTAATATTTGTAAAGTCACCACAAGACACAGAGAATCTTTCAGTTGCAGGGGTATAGTAGAAAGAAAGCCACAAGAAAAAACCATACTCATCTTTCTTTCTAAACACTTTCCAAACAACTGAACAAAATTAAAATATAGATGTAAGAATACTTGGAATTTACATGCCTAACTGTGTCTATTGCAGTAGTACTGAATAAAGACAAATGCAAAAATGGAGACAGGTTGAAAATAAGATTTTATTAAATTGTCACATATTTCATGAGCTACAAGTCTCTAGGAAATTAACGCTTTTCTTCAAGCATTTCTTTAGAAGGACCTATAATAACTTAACAAATTATTCATAATTTATGGGCAATAGTAACAAAAGGGAATTATTATGAGCATTAGAAACCAACATCTTTCATCATTTTGGTCACTGGAAGAATAAATCTATTTGTTTTTATTTACTCACATATAAAGTACTTACCAAATATTTACCATGCAGGTAAGTTACAAGAGTGCAAAAGTGCAGGCAAAAGCTACTGCTAAGAAACAAAGAATGTTGACCAAGTGGGATAAATCTGGCAGAATGAGTCAACCAGAGCCCCGACCACTAAACCTTTTCAGGTTTTGTATAGAAACAAGGCCTGGCCTGGAAACGGTCCAGAAAAGTAAAATACTCTCTGGTGCCAGGAATCACATCAAGGTCAAACAAAGGGAAAAAGGAACAGTCCACAGAAAGATATTCCAGCAGTTTTTATGTGCATTTAGCAGGTATGTGAGTTTTAGGGTGCAGAACGGCAGCCGTAGTAGGATCCATAATAAACTTCAATTTAATGTGAATTTTGAGGCTGAAGAGATCAAAACAAATCATCTTGGGATATACTACCATTCAGGAAGAGCTAAGCCCCTACATCTATTCTCCAAGGTCCCAAAGAGCATGATTTCTTCTTTTCAGAAGGAGAAAGATTCATCAAAGTACATCAGATGGGGATCAATCAGAATGACTAACATTCAACACTTTGTATGGGTATTGATTCCAAAAGAGTGACTTTTAAATCTAGTATTTATGCTTGCCTTTTTTTTTTTTTAATTTCCAGAAAAATCTTTCAGGTCTTCATAAGATGATAGATTTTTGCAAATCCTAGAGTGAAAGGGACTTCATCCATCTTCTAGTCTTACACTGCTCCCTGTAATTCTCCGAGAGGAAGAAAGCCATGTTGAGGTCATGGAGGAGGGAGGCTTCTGTGGGTCATGCTGAGCTGTTTCTTAAGATATATGCTCACCCTCCTCCCTTGACTGCACTGTCTTATAACAGAAAGAGTTGTCCAACCTGTATGTGGGTGACTCTCAATTAGCAATAAAAGCCTTGTAGTGGGTCGCTGCCCCAACTGGGTGATCAGTAAGCATGACTTTACACGGGCAGTTTTAACCTTTGGACCAGAAGGTGCAAACTCATTATTTCTGCAGTGCCTAGGCAGGTTGTATAAATGAGCTCAGTGAAGTCATGGTGAAAAATTCAATAGGGCAAGTGCAATGACAAATGTTAAATACCAGTTGGCCTCAGTGGAAGAGCTGAAGAGACTGCAGGAGGCTGCGGTGACTGGGAGAGGGCAGACTCCATTCTAAAGGGGCAGCCATCTCTCAACTCCTACTGATTGCTGCCTGAGAAGTGTGGGCCTGTTGTGAGCTCCTCTGAATTCTCAACGGATGCTGGCTTCCAGGACATGCCACCTGTGCAGTCACACCGGGCCTACACTAAGAAGGGCCCACGCCTGCTTTCATACTCTGCTATCTGTGTTATGAATCTCTTAATAACTTTTGAATAAGAGTGTCTACATTTTCCTTTTGTGTTGGATTCCCAAAATGATGTAGCATGTCCTGTTTCCAAGAAAAGCTGGAGTGTGCGCCCATAGTTTTCTATAATATATTCCAGTATTGAAACATTGGCAATTGAAATTTCAAAATTCAGTGAATGCACACATTTGCAAGTGAACTGCTCTAGAAGCTGGCAACAGGCTTTAATCCTGTAGATCCTCATCTCAAGGATTATCCTAGACTTTTAGCACTTGCAGCTGTGAGATCTTCGATGCAACCTAGTCAACCCGCTTATCCTCCGGATGAGGGAACAGTCACAAGGACTGAAAATAGAAACGCAGGCTGTCATATATAACACCCACTCTACTGGGCCTGTTGGGAGCAGCTTTTCCTGGACATACTTCCCATACTTGAGGAATGTGAGTTTTCTGGCATCTGTGACAGTGTGTACTTTCTGCTTCAGGACCTCAGTTTCTTGGACCAAGATGTGCCAAGAAAGTTGGTTTCATCTTTGGGTGATTTATACTTTTTCCTAAGTGATTATAAGCCACTGTTAGTTTTCTTATGATTTACATACTGATTGATCCAGGTAAACCTCTTAACTTAGCCAAGAGTCTGGATTCTTCTAGGACCCAGTCTACTGCATCAGATCCTACCCAAGGGCCACAGACTTTTATGCGGCAATTTCTAGTTTTCCTCCTTTTTTCACACCACCAGTTTTGGTAATTCTCTACATGATGTAAGAGGCAGGGAAAATAGCATGAAAAAATGTATAATCATTTTCCAGCATGATGTTTAATTTCCTTTATCATCAGTACATTGGAAAAGAATGCATTCCTAGGTTGCCAGACAGTATAGAGATTGGCTATTTTTAGGATTTTTCAGTATGTTGGACGTAGACATATTTTTTAAGAATGTGAAATAAACAACATAATCTCTTTTCAGGAGTTCCCCAGTTTATATTTCTTTGCTTTCATGCCCCCACTTCTAGATCCTTCTTCCTGTCCTATTCTGTGGCATTCTACGGCCTATGAGAACTCTGGTGGACTATTAGTAATTGAATATGTACTTGGATAGATCCTGCAACAGGCAACAATTACATGTCTAATAGTGACATTTTATATCTGAAGCCACTAGTATAATCACATCATCTCTGGGTGCCTCAAAGTCTTATTTTCAAAATAGATTAAACAACTTAATGGAGTAGTAAAGATTTAAAGATTGTGACAGATTAGAAAGGTGTTTTTAGGAACAGATGTCACAGATTACCAACTAAACTGTCAAAAACAAGCAACCTGTGCCTTAAATATGATGGAGGCCAAGTCCCAGCCAGATTAAGGGTTTGATTTAATTTAAGATGTTGTTTTTGTTTTTTGTTATCTTGGGGGGGTTGTTTTGCTTTGTTTTGTTTTGGTTTTTGGTATGTTCACCCTACCCTGTAAGGGTGTCTGTTCTTCCCCGGGTCATTCTAAGTAAGCCAGTGGATCTTTAATGCCCAGTGCTAGGCTGGGTTTCCTTCTTGCAGAGACAAAGGTTGGGGAGGAAAGGCTGTGTGGCAGACCAGTGAGATGTTTTGGGAACACAGCAGGATGTGGATGGCGTGGCCACTCTTTGTCCATTCATGGTGGCAGACTGCCGAGCCGCCAGGCCAACAGTGCCCTATGTTTGTTCCTTTGTTGTTTCGTACCATGCAGTGCCAGCGATATTCTGCCAGCTGATACCGTCAGCAGGTGCTCTTAAAATACCAAGGGCCCTGGGAAGGCAGGAGGAAGTAATGTTTGTGGTCACATAGGGCCTTGTGCCATCATTTCACAGGGCACTGGCTTTTGTTATTTGTTTATTATTTTTAAACCAAATGGTACCACCCTATTCTCTGTGGTTCTTTGAAGACAGCAAGATTCCACTGCTTTTCTCTGTTCTTAAGAAGGGTTATGTGTGGAAGGTAAATAACCCCCAAGATACTAAGAAGGAGTTGGCCTGACTTGAAAAGACCACTTTCAGAGTAAAACAAGTGAGCACCAATGTCCAAGCAAAGCAGAAAAGAAGTTTTCACTTTAAGGAATAGCCACTATCATCCAAAGAAACCATGGGACCTGTCTAGGACTTCTTGGTTTAGCAAGTGTGTTATTCCTCAGGGATGCATGGTGTTTGCACACAGATCATAAGAAAGATTGCATTTGGGATCCAGCTGCAATGAGGACACATAAGTCATTGCATATATGACCAGCAGACTCTTTCTATATACCTACATGTTTCAGCCTTGTTCTGTTGGGGAAAATCACCTTAGTGCAAAATAAGAATATCCTGCCAGCCTATCTGTGGCTGGCAGTGACTTCTACTGGAGAGGTAACCGCTTAAGGTTGAAAGCAATTTTAACCATCTATATTTTAACTCCATTTCTACATTTACTTCAAAATACTGAGTCTATGGAATGGAGTCATTTTTCAGTGAAAATCTGCTCTATCAAAGGAGAGTCTTTCCCCCACCACTTTGAATTTCATTAAATGAACAGTTCAGAGAGAAGAAACACTTTAGGTAAAAGAATGCAATGGAGTATTTGGGACAAATGTAAATTGTCCCCAAGGAAGAATGATGTTCTTGTATACTTTATACAGAACAACCTTATTAACTTAGAATCATGTCAATTTTTTTAAATCTGAAAGTAACCAGGGATATTTCATCTCATTCAACCAGTGAGATATATTTTCACATACTGTGGAACACCTGTGGATGGGTCATGGATTGTGCAACCATTCTGGAGAGGGTTGAGGAGTGAGTGGGAGATGATGAGTAGAAATAGTAAGCGTGGGCCTGTCAAGAAATTTGGTTGTGGAAGAAAATAGAAGGTGACAGCTGGAGGGGGATGTGGGATGAATAAGATGGTTCATTTGTTAATTGGTTTTTAAGAGAGGGAAATATTATACATATTTATAGCTTTTAAGGATGATCCTACAGAGGGATCGTATGAAGATGTGGGAGAAGGAACACAGAAGACAGGAAGATTCCCTGTGAAGGTGGGAAGAGATGGGATCCAGAGCCCATAAAGGCAATGGGAGGGATGAGCTATGTACAGACAGAGGGCACCTCGTCCTCTGTGACTGCAAGGTAAGGAGGGAGGGATGGACGCCAAAGCAAGTAACCGTGGACTTTGGAACCTGAATTTGAGGCACCTCCTATCTCAGTAGTTTCCTTGAGTGAGTTTTTTCTTTTCTCTGTGTAACAGATGGGCAAAGTCATCCATGGAGAGTGAAAATAGATCAATCTGTTTAGGAGATTTGTGAATAGTAAAGAGAGCCTAACCTGGACGCTGTTGGAAATGAGAGCAAACTGCAGAAAGGCTCTGAAGGACTGTTAGGCTATTTTGAGAACTCACTGATACTAGAAACCAAGAGTATGGAGTGTCATTAAAATGCAAGGTGGGGAAGTTCTTGTCCCACAGAACTCAGAAGCACTGATGCTGGTCCCAGAGGGACAAGGACCAAAGGAAGCATGCAATGATAGAGGAAAGTTGTGGAGAATACTGAAAAGAGAGCTAAAGTGACAGGACATGGAGCCACACTCACCTGAGCTCAGGGAGGTAGGATTTGCAATCATATGTGCAGTCAATCCCGTTACTTAACAAATAAGAAAAAATGAGGCTTCGGTAGGTTATGTTTAACCTCTGATTTTCTGAAGACTGTCATCGAACAAATCATTATAATGCGTTTCCCAGTTTTCTATATGAACTTTGTAATAAATGAGGATTTCACTGCTGAGTAAAACCACATTTCAAAGAGATAAACAGATGGGTAAGCAGCAGCATATAATTAAAAAAAAATAAAACTATACATCTCCTTAACATTTTAATATACTAAAAATATGCTAAGTCAAAAGGGACATATATGTGCTATACATATTACCTATACAAAAGGCTTCCATGTACCTCAGTCTACACAGGGAGTAAAATACATTCCCTGTGCTTCTGAAATTAATACTGTAGCTACTTTCGTGGGGGTATAACCACTGTACACGCCAGGACTTTGTCTTCTCGACAATAGTATCCCAGAACCTAGAACAGAACCTGGATAAGTAGGCATTCCAGTATCTGTTCAATGAATGAATACATTAAATAAGGCTAAGCATTCCCCTTGATCTCCTATAAGTACCTTAGAGTCAAAATGGGTCTCACTTTGTACCCATTCTCAGTGCCCCACACCTTCACCCCCACAAAAGAATCTGATATTTCTCTATGTTACTTATTTCAGTGAATGGTGTTGCCATCTACCTAGTCAACAAAAGTGACAAAACAGGGAAAGACCCGTAAACCTCCCGTCTGCCACGCCTCATTTCTAGGACTAGCTGGTTCCTATGTCCTGTCAGTGTTATCTTGGGAAAAGCTTGATCAACACTTTCCCCTTCCAGCATTCCCACAGTCCTGCTCTGTGCAGGCCTTCATCATTTCTCAACTCGATTATTGCATTGGTCCTATATTTAGGTTCACTGACCCAAATTCCCCGACCGCCCCCCCTTGCTGGCCCAGTGTTATTACCAAATATCCATTCACTGACTAAAAATAGGACCCATTATTTTCTACAGAATAAATTTCCTTAGAGTGGCCTTTCAGAGTTTGCAAACTCTAACCCCTTGCTACACTTTGGGTTTTGTCTCTTTCCATTTTGCACTTTTGCCATACAGAACTGACCCATATTTTGAAAATTTTATAAAATTTCCTCATACTGCTAGCTTTGCTGAGATCTAGCTCACATGATAAAATCACAATTATTCTTCACAGTTTCCAACCATTATTAATTCATCTTCCAATGGACTTTGTCACTTGAATTTCATGTAGTAACTAATTAGATACTATTTTAAGACTGATGATATTGCTCAAAAAAAAAAAAAGAAACAACCCTTTTTATTAAGGTATGTAACAATAGTAGTGATATAAGATTAAGAGAAAATGGCAAATTAAAATTAATATTTAAACCCAGTATAATAAATGGACATAAAATATAAGCAGTTAGACTATTTTACTTTATAATTAGTTTAAATAAGCCAAAATAACTCTTTCATGTCCATTGGCAAAGTATACAAGTTTGATTTAGAAAACAGGATGGGGAGGGACACCTGGGTGACTCAGTCAGTCAAGCATCTGACCTCAGCTCAAGTCATGATCTTGTGGTTCATGAGGTCAAGTCCCACATCAGGCTCTGGGTTGACAGCTCAGAGCCTGGAATCTGCTCCGGATTCTGTGTCTCCCTCTCTCTCTGCCTCTCCCCTGCTTATGCACTCTCTCTCTCTGTCTCCCAAAAATAAACAAAAATGTTTAAAAATAAATAAAAATTAAAAAACACCTGGTTCAGTTGGAAGAGCATGAGACTCTTGATCTCAACACTGATGAATTCAAGCCCCATGATGGATGCAGAGATTACTTAAATGAATAAACTGAAACTTATAAAAATAAAAAAGACGTAGGCTAGGAGATGAGCACTCTTAAATAGCTTGCAAGAATGTAAGCTGGCATACCGTTTGTGAAAGGAAAATTAACACCCTTAAATGTTTTGATGCATAAACTATGTTTATGAAATTGCTCCTTGCATGAGACCCTATATCTCTAACTCCTTAAGCATCCCATGGTTTCCTTATTAGAAATTGAGATTCAGAATGGAATGGGGTCTTAATGGGAATGGTAGGTGCTTCAGTAAATGTATCATGGTTGTGTGCCAGGAAAAAGGCCCATTAAGCGTTCAAGTGAATAAGTTATCCATAGGCAGAACATTAGTAGCTGGTCAGGAAACATGAAATAGGATTTGTCTTCAGGTAACCTGCATTAATACACATGTGCTGACCATATTTGTGAAGATTTGTGGGAAGCCAGTGGGAAACTAAAGACATTCCTTCCACGGTATGCTTATCATCGTGGGTTGGGGAGTAGTTTCCTCATCCCCCAACCCCCCCCCCCATAAAAAAACATGAGCTAAAAGAGTGTGCTTTCTATACAAACTGACCTAGACCAGTGTCCTGGCCAAAGGCACCATCTGGATTACTGTCCTCAAAGCCTCTAGACTAGATATTCTGGAGCCAGTACTGAGGCTCATCAGGACCTGAGTTTGACATCTTTACCAAAGGGTCAAAACATAGCAAGTAAGAGAAGTGACGGAGGAAAGTCTGACTTTTTTAGCTGTGTTTTATTTTTAACTGATGAACAGAACACAGGGGCTTTCACTTAGAAGGAAAACATACCCAGTGTAATTGGTTTTCCTTTACTTACTTGCCTGTAAAATAAAACAAGTATCTTTTATTCTTTGCTATTTTAAGTGGATTGTCTTCTCTCCTACATTTGATAGCCAAAGTGCTCAGTGACTGCTCAGTCACCTCACCCTGGCTGCTCCTGAGCACACACTTGGCTTTTACTTGTGATTACAGTTGAGGAAGCATCTCTAGGTAGCAGTGTCCTGTAGTAAGTCCTCCACATGGTCACACACTCCCAGTCCTTTGTTCTGAGTCTCATCACACAACTTCACAACAGGTGGGCTAGAGCAGAGTTCAGTCAACTGGAAAGTCGACTTGACAGTGAACTCTGAATCCCCTAGTTCCCAGAGGTTTTTCTATTTCCAGTCTGTCCTTTTCTTTGTCCGTGTTTACCACACATTCTTTGGCTACCCAACACCTGAACTCACCTTCATTAGCCTTCATCCCTTCTTCCCAAAAAGCCCCTCAGGTGCTTTCTTTCCTAGAGTCAATCTGGCATAGCAATTAAGAGTCCAGACCTTGAGCTAGCCTTTTGGGGTTGAAAACCAACCCCTAACACTTAGTAGAAACGACCTCTTAAACCTAAGCTTTACCACTCCCATTAGCTACTCTTCTGTGCACCAGGATCTTCAAGTGTAAAATAACAATGCTAAGAGAAGAAGTCTCCACCTGACAGAGAAAACACTGAAGAGATGTCAACTCTCATTATTACTTCAGAGGCACTTACTTCATCTTGGGAGGAAAAGCGGTATCCATGGTTTAAACCGGAGTAACTCCAGTTATGTAAATTTCACATGGAATACAGAATATACAATAGGAATAATTTACCACATATCCAGAGATAAAGGCTTCTGATTAAACATTAGAAATCCTACATCTTGCCTTGAATTGAGTTGAAATTAAATATACATTACCCTACTGTGCCCTAGTACTAGAGACAGAATTTCTAGCTACAATTTCACCTGCGTGCCCTTCCAGGCCAGCCACAGCCTACAGCAGCTGGGTACTGACTGCATCAGGCTCACTGGCAGGGGCCCACTGTCAACTAGGGCAGTCACAAAAAGTCCAGCCAGCCCATGGAATAGTTAATTTATACCGAACTTGGTTTATAGATGCATAAGACCCATGAGAGGCGGGGAGACATAGAAAGTGGAGGGAGTGGAAACACATCTTCAGCTTCTCAGTATACATTTTCCTAAAGTCAGTCCTGTTTCCTGGACTGAATCAATTGACAGCTCAGAGTTTCCTAGGATAACAAAATTCCTTGTGAAGAAGATTGTGTCACCACAGACTCAGAAAACTCAAATAAGACCCTTCAAATCTTGAGTGAAAACAAGACCACTTGGATTTATCATACTTGGCCAGATTTCTGCACTCACTCAGATCAGGACCTGGAAAATACCAACAACAAAAGAAAAAACAAAGGAAGGTGAATTTATCTGCCCTTTCTGATAACATCTGCCAAGTGACTGTAAGCATTAGTGTACAGCTCTAAGGATGGATGTACAATAAAGGTCTTACTGATTATACAGTTTGGGATCAGTGCTGCCACCTAAACCTGACGTTTCTGTGCATAAGGTTTTGTGATCACATTTAATCTCTTTGTCTTTGGCACATACAGAGCCTTGAAGAACATTACATTCAGTTGGGGAGGTTATGCTGTGAACAAGGATGCCCAGCTAAAGGGCATGTGGGGACTATCTTCCAGTTACATTCTGCTTATCTAGCTGAACACCTTGGCTCAGGAAAGGATCCTTCTAGAGGCACGAACACTTAAAAAAATGCATTCAGAGGCACTTGGGTGGCTCAGTCAGTTAAACATCCAACTTCAACTCTGGTCAAGATTTCATTATCCGTGCATTAGAGCCCCGCATTGGGCTCGGTGCCTGAAGCCTGCTTTGGATTCTGTGTCTCCCTCTCTCTCTGATCTTTCCCTGCTCACTGTTTCTCTCTCTCAAAAATAAACAAACATTAAAAACTAAAAAAAAATTTTCATTCAAAGATACTCCACCAGCTGATGCACAAAGACGTAGCTCCCTCCATGGGCATTTTTTACTTATTTCCCACATAGGCACTCCATGGGATTCAGTAGCAATCTTGGGGGGCATTTTGAGCTGCTTAGAATTCTGATCCCCTTTCCTACAATGGGGGAATTCTCCACTACAAAGATCTTCAAGAGAAACAGAGCCCACCAGGTGCAGCAGGCCAAATAACTTTCTGGGCCCCCTTGCAGCCAGGGTGAAGGAATATGACCAATCATGTGCACATTCCTTGGACTGTGGACCGGGGGTGGAGATGCACAGAAAAGGGCAGGGAAAATTCTTCAGAGCAGGAGCAAATTCCAGTTTCCAAAGCAGCAGAGGCAGGAATAGCAGGAGCTGTAGGAAGCATGCAACACACAGCGCCACAGTAAAGGCTTTGTAAGTGGGGGCTGCCTAGGACTCTAGCCTAGTTCTGCCAGCGAGTTTGGTTGTGCTGGCTGCTGTAAAGCCTCCCTTGTGGCCTGCCTGTTTTGCAGTCTGATTTTCTCCAGGTTTCTCAGCAGTAAATGCCTTTTGTATTTACAGTGGTTCTTAAGGGTTTATAAAGAAGATTGTTGAGCAGAGATGAGGATGGAAAGTACTTGAAGTTTAAAAATCACACCGCTCTGTTGAGCAGAGATGAAGATGGAGAGTGCTTCACATCAAGCTAAAAATTTTCCTAGATGGGGCACCTGGGTGGCTCAGTCAGTTAAGCATCTGACTTCAGCTCAGGTCATGATCTCACGGTTCATGGGTTTGAGCCCCACATCAGACTCTGTGCTGACAGCTCAGAGCCTGGCGTCTGCTTTGGATTCTGTGTCTCCCTCTCTCTGCCTCTTCCCTGTTCTCTCTTGCTCTCTCTCATTCTCTCTCTCTCTCCCCCTCTCTCTCAAACATAAATAAACATAAAAATTAAAAAAATATATCCTAGAAATGTTATCAGACAGAACTCTAGCTTCCTTACCACCACACACATAGGCCTCCCTACTTCTTCTGGGCCAACACTAGTTCTTCTGGGCCAACAACTAGTTTGGGATTCAATCTCAGGAAACTTAGAATATCAATGATTCACTATTTTCTGATACATTTAAACCACTCCTCTCAACTACCACCTTCCTGTCAACATTTGAATATGACCACATAGCTTCCAGTTAAAATGATTTGCCTTGAGCCCACATGACTGAGCTATTGCTCTATCCCACAGATTACCCACTGGAGTGCCTGAGTACGGTGCATTCTGAGAATGGGTTCCAGGTGTGCCAGGATACTGAAAGTTACAAAGATTTGTGGTAATGCTTGTTTGTAAATTATAATCTCTGGGAATAGGACAGACCCAAGATGACCATTTTAAGCTTTTTCTTCTAGAACTCAATGTAATTTGTAAGTCTGGGAAATAATGTCTTTCTTCATTTTTGGAAATTTCTCCTCACATATTTACCTCAACTATTATCTCACATATAAAATTTACATCATTCTCTTGTCCTTCTTTTTGGAAAACATCTTACACTTAGCAATCTCTTTTCCATACTCTACATCTCTTACAATTCTTCCATATTTTCTATCTCTTCACTTCTGTAGATTCTCCCCATTTCCCCTATATTGTCTACAAATGTCCTAGGTCCTTAATCTACTTTATCTATTCTATGGTTTACCACATATATTTTCCATGATTTTTATTTTCAAATTTTTACCTGGTTCTTTTACATACTTGTTCTTTTTCCCAATAATCCTTTATTCTTATCATATGATTTTTAAAATTATTTTTGGACATTAAAACCCTTTCAGATTCCTCCATTATGAAGAGTTCCTGGGTATGGTTCCTCTGTTTCTTGTATAACCTCTCATTTTCTTTCACTGCAGGGAGTCACCGTCTGTGCTTTGTAATTTTAGTCTGTGAGCTTATCTTTAGTAGGAATTGTTTCCATGGGAGCTCCTAATACACCATTCCAAGTTTGCCTCTCTTCATGTTTCACTAATTCTGAACAATTTTAAAATATATTTTTGGCTAATGGTTTCTATATGACAAGATAAATATGAATCAGAACCCAAGCCATACACAACATGGATTTGAGATGCAAATTTCTCCAGGATGTCTTTCCTGAATGCATAAGATGTCCCCGAATTGAGGAGGAATGTATTTTTAGCCATTTTTGCCAAGTGAAAAGCCTCTTTCTAGTTCAGGTTTGCATGCGGGAGAAGGGCAGCCCTATGCCAGCCCCTTTTAGGCAGATGGCTTATGAGGGTTAACTCTATTCCTAAACGACCATGAAAACTGCCACCCCTAAGGCTGAGGTCGGCTTACAATACCCCTGTAGCCTGCTTCATTTCCACTCTGATTCAAGATTACTTGCTTTGAGTTTCCACTGCATTTTTAATACACAGTGCACATTTCTCCTTTCAGGCTTTTAATGTATGTGTTTAGATCTGTAGTATTGTTCTGTGTTACCACATGGCTTGTGTGGGAAAAGTGTCTCCCCAAATCAATCCTGTCTGTCATCTTGACCAACAGTCTTGACTGCCATTCTTAACAGACTCATTAGGTAAATCTTATAGATACTAGAGTTTGGAAATCATACATGAAGTTTGAAAATCACACCATTATGGAGCCCAAAACTTTCATTTTCCCCTCTCTCCTACCCTCACCACCCCACAAATATATAGCCAATCACTCAGATTCAATTTACTTCCTGAATATTCTTGTCTTTCACTCCCCCATTTACTTGAACCACTGAAATGTTTTCATAACTGACATTCCTGCATGTAGACACTGTCTCTTAAAACTGTACGTACCTCATACCACCAGGGTGATTTCACCAAGCCTAAAATGCTTACATTTGCTACAAGATAAAGCCCAAACTTCCTAGAACCATATAAACGCTCATCTGTTTTCTAGACTATATGTCTCCTGCTTTTTATCTCCATATCTTGAACTTGACATCATGAAGTTTCCTATATAGACAATGTTTCTGAATACTAGTCTTATGCATACTGAAATGACCTTGTTCTGTACCTCTTTCTTTCATGCAATATCTCCCCTAGGAAACTGTCTTTGACCACCTCCCCCAAGGGAGGGCTAAAGACTCCCTCCTCTCTGCACCCAGAGGACTCTATACCTGCTCTGCCACAAAACAATATACTATAAGTTAATATGCTTGTCTCTCTCTCAAGACAAGAGCTTCCAAAGAGAAGGGATTATGCTTTATCTTTCTATTCCCAAAATCTGCCTCAGAGGCTGGCACATAACACAATGTTTGTTGAACAAAAATAAATTATTGAGATCACAGAAAAACAGCTCTACTAATGAGCTGGATTCTCTTTTAAATGTTTATCTGCTTTGGAATGTTTAACCTGGTCAAGAAAACACAGCCTCAAAAATCTTCATCTAAAAAGTTTTTTAGTAGATTATGTGCTTGGAAAATTGGGATCAGTCCAGTAGAAATCTTCAACTCTCAAGGATATGCTCTCTTGGCTCTGCCAGGGTGGTAGAAATACCATTTCTAGTATAATTCTTTATTTAACTCACAGTTTTCCCCCCATTTTCTCTATCATAGAAAATAGTAATAACAGTCCTAATGAAAAATAAAGAGATTGAGAAAAGTAATAAAGAAACAATTAGATACACTATATATGTTCTCTCCTTAAAAATATGCAATGTGATTCCAGTTTGCAATATTAAAAAAAAAACTGAAATACTACAAATGAGCAAAGACTTGATAGTAACTACATTTCACACCAAACCTTTTTAGACTATGTTACATTTCTCCTTTTCATATATTGGAATATCTTGAAGTACTTTGAAGTCTTATAGAAATTTCCCCCCATAATGGACAAAATTTGGCTAGCTCTTAAAGATCTTTGAGATATTTTAGGCCGGAGAAATGACAATTATTTTTTTTCTGGCGCTGTGTGTGTGTGTGTGTGTGTGTGCGCACGCATTAAGTGCATACAGGGATTATCAAGGGATTTAAAGCATTTGAGAAGCATGAGTTACCTTTTTTAAACATCTTGAGTTACTTTTATACAAGAAATATAAAAGTGATTTTAAAGCTAAAAAAATATATATTTTCTTGAAATATCCTTTACATTGTCTCTGTTCCCCACCTCGTTTTAAACATTCGAGGTTCAGAGCATTTAATCAGGATGAGTTAATTCATTCATATGTAAACCCCAAGGTAGTTTAAAAAATTCCATTTGTCATTAGAAAAAGTGAACATCAGGCACTCGCCTCAGATTACTGTGTTGTTGACAGAAATGGGAACAAGACTTAGAATTTTCCTGCTAGATCTCTTTGAAGCTTATGAAAGTCATTCAAATAACTTTGAACAATGCAATGAGTGTGAAAGCAGGGACAGGAACTTTCCTTCGTTGTGTGACCTGAAAAAAGTTCCAAAGGACTTAGGGGTGAGAAATAAGAATCAGAAAGACTGAGGTTTTTGTTTTTATTTTTGTTTTTCCAAGTCAGAGAGAGAAAGAGTGCTGGAGGTTCAAATGGCTTAGTTGCAGTGTGGTATTGTGATTACCATCTCTTCAGATTTACCCTAAGGAAGAAAGCGTATATACCCCACAAATTCCATAACTGCACTGCCATGCCATAGTATTATTTCTAGAACCTGATAGTCCTTTGCTCCAATTAATTCCTTTCCTTCTACAGTTGAAATTGGCCATCTACCAAAAAATAGCAGACATCTTACATAGACTAAGCCTCCATAGAAATCGCCCACATCTGCACCTTTCTGGAGTTTTCTCCATCTTTCTGGAGTTCTTCTGTTGTCCCCTTTTCCCCAGCTCACACTCATGTCTGCCTTATGCATATAACACAGAGAAGTCCTTAGGAGACTCATACTGCCTTTGTAAACAGCACCTGGCTCTTGTCTGTAGATACTCCTCTGGTTGACCTTTATAGATGTGCATATCAGAACCAACCAAAAAGCCTCAAAGCTGCATTGCCCTGCCTACATCCAAATTCTCTCAAGTTTTGACTGAGTAGGCCTGGTGAGAAGCTGGAGCTGAGCTCAAGAGCTTCTCAAATAGATCTGATGTGCAGATGTCAAAGTACAAAACAAGAGAGGAAGCCTTAACAGTTCCCTTCTGAAAGGTCAGTGAATGAAGAGAGGCTCACCACTGACCTGGCTTCTCTGGTAATAACCTTCTCCTCTGTGTTTCTTTTCTAACAGCCACTGGATATCTATCAAATTTTACCCATTTCTTAGGTTATTGTTTTCTTGAATTGCGTATGCTTAATTACTCCAGGCCTGTTTGTCTGCCAGTGGAATTTTCCATTTCTGAGTAAAAGAATTTTAAGTCATAATGATACTAGTATAGACCTTTCCTTCATGAAGAAAGAAAGAAAGAAAGAAAGAAAGAAAGAAAGAAAGAAAGAAAGAAAGAAAGAAAGAAAGAAAGAAAGGAAGGAAGGAAGGAAGGAAGGAAGGAAGGAAGGAAGGAAGAAAGAGAGACCTAATGTCAGACACAAAAGTAGTGATTTTAGGATTGGAAAGGATTAGATTTCTAATTTAGAAATCTATGATAGAAATTGTCTTACCAAAATAATTTAGTAAGACCTCAGATGGCTTCTAAATATCTTTCCACTTTAGAACCAATGTGGTTGGTTGACAGTAACAACAAAAGTAAACATTTTTAGGAAACGAAAATGCAATGTGTAATGAAAAGATTAAAAGTTTCAGTTCACCTAAAAAGTTAAGTACTGTGATTATTGTATAGCTATTATTACTATTTCAAGGAATGTATTCCATACAAGAGCCAAAAATTGTAGGCAACCCACATGTCCATAAACAGATGAAGAGACAAGCAAAATTCATTATAGACATACAATGAAATATTATTCAGCCCTAAAAAAGAAGGAGTCCCATATTGGGCATGGAGCCTACTTAAAAGAAAAAAAAAAAAAGGAACAAAATCCTGTCATATGCTACAACATGGATGAATCTTGAGGACATTAGACTAAGTGAAATAAGTCACCAAAAGATAAACATTATATGATTCCATTTATATGAGGTATGAGAGTAGTCAAATTTACAGCAAAAAAAGTAGAATGGTGGTTTCCAGGGTCTGAAAAGAGGGAAAATGGTGAGCTGTTATTTAATAGGTGCAGAGTCTCAGTTTTTAAGAAAAAAGTTCTAGAGGTTGATTGGACAACAATGTGCATACATCTAGCACACTTAAGTACATTTAGAAATGGTTATGATGGTCAATTTCATGCCATGTGGCTTTTTGCCACAATTAAAAAGAAAAAAAGAAATGTCTTCAATTGAAAACCCAAGACTCACTAACTGATATCGTCAGTTTACATAAGGGCCTATAGAATTGAAGTTAAAGCAAGTAGAAGTCAGCTTGGACTTGGATATGTGGTACATGAACAAAATTAGGGAGCAGATGATTTATCTATTCATTCTTTCAGACTGTTAAAAAGATTTATTTCTTGTGTATCTCCTTAATTTTAGTTTTACAGAAGTTTGTCTGGCTTTGGGTCAGCTGTATTCTTATCTGGGGATGGAGATCAGATTCAGTCCAGGACATACTAAGAATGTATTTTTCTGGGGGTCTGATATTTCCAAATATGAGTGTTTTCCTATCAGTACAAACGTGTTCCAATTACTACTAACAATGGCCTGGAAGTTCCTTTCTAAAGCAAAACTGATCAAATATGGCTCCTGAACTTCTTCTGGTTCAGGGCCAGAATAGACAACTCACCATTTGTCCACCTTGGGACATCTTCGATCTGTTGATGAACAACTCATCTGATTACTCCTAAATCTTACAATCTCAGACTCTGGGAAATTTTGACACCACTAGTCACCAGCAAGACATGAGACAAGTGGCTTTAAGCCCAGTCCACATAGTCCCCTCCCTACCCACTATCCTTGCATATCTGAGGTGAGGGTGTGTTGATGGGAACAGGCTTGGAGGTCTACTAGACAGGACTTTGAGATATAATTAAAGATTTCTGTTTGAGAGTCCAGATTCATGTGCTGTCTTTTCACTGCTAGCTTTCTTAATGGAACTGGAGAAAATATCTTAAGAGTGACATTAGACTCTTGAATCCAACAAAACCAAGCAATGATCTATATTTGATGACCTGTTTTACGACAAGGACATTTGTCTAGACTTGTTAAAATATGCAATATGAAACTTGCTAATATCTACATAGCAAAAGTTTACATAATCACCACGCCTTTCCCTCCCTCTCTGACTCTCTGCCTAGTATTCACAAGCATCTAATATGTCCTTTATTGGGTTATGGCTTTATAACCCTTTATTGCATGCGTATAACCCAATTCACACATGAGGTCAGATTCTGAAATTATTCTTTTGTTCTAAGGAATACTGAAAAGAAATACATATAAACATAAATATGTTAGTCTCTACCTGTGAAATATGGCTTCTCTAAATAGTGGAGAAAAACAAGACAGCTTCTCTAAATAGTGGAGAAAAACAAGACAAAACGTTTAACTGAAGTCACAGGGGGAACATTGTATATGAGGAAAGAAAGTGGACTTAGATGGCAAATACTGCTTAATGTTGAAACCATTTCCCCCAGGTGGAAAACTCTCTCTACAGAGCATTACTGACACTTTAGCACAGAACTTTTCAGATGTGGCAAATCACTGCTATTTCTTCTGTCATCTTTAAAGGTTTATGGTACATTGACTTAGTGGTGAAGGGCAGAAATTGCAGGAAAATCCCAAGGGAGATACTAAGCTAACATCGTCACATTATAAGGTTTTCAGTGAGAAAAGAAAATAGTGATTTTGTTAGAGTATTGGAAATGTGTGTGTGTGTGTGTGTGTGTGTGTGTGTGTGTGTGTGAATGTGATCAAATGGACATAGTCTATAATGTCACCATTACTGGATAAAATGTCATTATTATGCATGCATCCTCTATACACATCATCAGATAGCATGAATGTGAAAAGAATTGGAGAGGAGACTACAGGATACCTTTACAGTCAGACAACCAGAGTAACCTTGCCCTGCAGGTCATGGGCAAATGACCTTCAAGGCAGTTCAGTTTTAATCACTGGGTTATAGTTATAGGTGTCATCAAGACTATATGTTTGTAATTTATTTGATTACCAACTGTTTTCTTTGCTTTGTATCTCTAGTATCTTGAGGAACTTGGTTTTTCTAAGTGGAGGCCAGGACACAGTTTTAGTGATCCTTCCTATGTCATCTGAGTCTTTCTTATGATATGACCTCCTCTTTATTACAGTGACTGGCTGAGAAGAAATCAAGAAGAGGAAAATCAAGAAAAGAGAATTTTTAGAGTAGCAGTATCAACTGAACTACTAAACACTATCTGATGCTCTAGATAAAAGTAGTTGGTATCAACATAGACAGACTTTCCATGATCAGTTCCGGTTCTGTGACTCAGTAGTGCTACATGGGTGTGACTTCCCATCGTCTGCTTCATGAATTTATTCCATTCACTTGAATTTATATTGCCCAATTAGTCTAATATTCAAGTGAATCCTTTTTTTTTTTAAATAAAATAGTCAAAAAAGTAAATCACATCTTGAGCTAGCAGCCAAGTTGAATGCTTTAATTTCTGGTGATTTCTCCCACACACATTTAAATGTCTTTGGTCAAACTAAATGTCAAACATTGCTTGCAATGGACCTAACTGGGCACTTCAAACTTCCTTAGGGGTAACTTGATTTGAGATTTTTGGCCCTTATTAAACCACTTTTGTTTCCAGATATATACCAGATTAAAGCAACTGAAAAGTTAAAGAAAAGGAGTGCCTAGTGACTCAACAGGTAGAGCGTCCACATCATTATCAGCTCAGGGTGTGGTCTCATGATTGTGGGATTGAGCCCTGCATTGGGTTCTGTGCTGCGTGTAGAGTCTGTTTAGGATTCTCTCTCCTTTACCCTCTCTGCCCCTCCCCTGTTCATGCTCACACTCTCCCTTAAAATAAACATGAAAGAAAGAAAGAAAGAAAGAAAGAAAGAAAGAAAGAAAGAAAGAAAGAAAGAAAGAAAGAAAGAAAGAAAGGAAGGAAGGAAGGAAGGAAGGAAGGAAGGAAGGAAGGAAGAAGGGAAGAGGGAAGGAAGAAAGAAAGAAAGAAAGAAAGGAAGGAAGGAAGGAAGGAGGGAAGGAAGGAAGGAAGGAAGGAAGGAAGGAAGGAAGGAAGGAAGAAGGAAAGAAGGAAGGAAAGAGAAAAGAAGGAAGGAAAGAGAAAGGAAGGAAGGAAGGGAGGGAGGAAAAAAGAAAGGAAGGAAGGAAAGAGAAAAGAAGGAAGGAAAGAGAAAGGAAGGAAGGAAGGAAGGAAGGGAGGGAAGGAGGAAGAAAAGAGGGTGCCTGGGTGGCTTAATGGGTTGAGTGGCAGACTCTTGGCTTTGGTTCAGGTCATGATTCCAGGGTCATGGGATCAAGCCCTGTGGTGGGCTCCATGCTGTGCATGGAGGCTGCTTGAGGTACTGTCTCTCTCTCTCTCTCTCTTTCTCCCCCTTTCCCTTTGCTAACATAAAAAAATTTAAAAAAGAAAAATAGGAAAATTAAAGAATAGATAAATTACTAATATTCAACAGATAGTACTGTCAAGACTTATAATCAATAACTCATTATTAAGAACCACTATCTCAGAAATTCTAAAGAGTAAAGATTCTAAGACAATAATAGTAACAATATTAACTAAAGTCATGCCACTCAACAATGTATAAAACACTCAGTCATGCACTCACTTTATTAGTTTTAACATTGTAAATAGTTTTTTTATAGTTTTTATATGAAATCAAGTCCATTTAACTTTAAACTTAGAAGTTTCTGATGTAAAATTGTTTTAATTCTGCATTAATAAAGCAGTTTTTAAAATATTTTATTTCATGGGAAAAATACATATTGCAGAAAATTTCCCACAATGGGGCTCTTTCTAATTTCTCTTACACACTGTACAAAGCCTTTCCATGCTATGTAAGAATCATTTTTCCTCTTATGATTATGTTCCGTTCCTTTTTTAGAGTTCCTTATCATTTTTTCCAGCTGTCTTAAGGCCAGGTCTTATACTCACTGAGTTCATATCCTCTGTCATTTCTCTGCTTTGGGGGCAGAGTGAGACTTCTGAAGGAGAGAAAGATTTCCTGAGAAGGGTAACTTAATTAGGTTCTCTGGACCACACCAGAAACCCCTTCAAGGTGATTTAAGCACCTGGGTGCTTCAGCATCTCAATTTTCCAGTCTTCAAATAAATGCTTTTGCTTTCTGATTCAAGGTAAGTCATAGATGGCCAATAGCTGCCGACTTCTCAGAAGGCAGCCTTCGTCAAGTTCAAAAGGAGTTCTGGGCACAGAACAAAACAAAAACAAGCATCTGCCCCATTATAAAGTCATTGCAGAGAAAAGCTTTTCATCGTTTTTATAATCATGTTGGAAGAGCTTAGCAGCACTGTGACCAGGCAGACATGGGAATTCTCTTTCTCCACCTATATACTCTGTCCTCTGGCTCTGTTCTCTTCCACCCACGTCACTTTCTGTCGCAGTTTGCCAAAGATACCAATACCTGTAGAGGTGGGGCTGAGAAAGTGAAATTGCTTCATGTACAGCTTTGGCCTGTTGGGTTCCCTCTGTCCCCAGGGAAGCTTGGACTGGAAAACAGCTTCCCAGGAGGCTCTGTTAGGTGTGACAAGGCACTTCTCTCTCTGTTCTCAGGGTGTGATTTGAGATTATAAGACCAAAAATAAGATTTGGGCATTAGTAAGCTCTGGCTACACTTTCTTTTGGAGAAAGACCTTTTGAACATTCAGTTTTATTTTGTGCTGTGCTCAGTCAGTAAGAACACTTATTTATTGAATTATTGCACTGTAGGTTCTTTCTTTCTCAAAAATCTTGGTTGTCAGCCTGATTAATGTCTACTGCGTCAGAATGATGAGGCACGGTTACACTCACACAAAAAAGAGCTTACAGGCAGGCAGGACCCTTTAATCTTAGGAGTGAATTTGTTTGACAGAGTACAAATATTCTAATGCTATATGAGACCAAGGTGACTAGTAGACAAATCAAAGCGGGCTCCAGGTTCTGAGCTGTCAGTGCTGAGCTCAACATGGGGCTCAAAATCACAAACCATGAGATCATGACCTGAGCTGAAGTCAGATGCCCAAGCGACTGAGCCACCCAGGTGCCCCAACAACTCTGCTTTTTGTCACATGTAACCCCAATATGTACCATATAGAGTGACCTGAATCCAGTCCTTCCTGGTTCCCTGTGTGAAGAGGGATTTAAGGAAAACTGCCTGCCTAAATGCCTGCTGTTTTTGACTCTGGGATCTTATACCTGGGGGTTTTAGTTACTGCTCCAGGTTCTAATTATACACCCACTTCACTGCCCTGCAGCTTGTATGGCCAAGGAGCAACATAATATAGTAGGGAAACACACACACACACACACACACTGAGGAGTCAGAGAATCTGACTTTGAGTCTTGTTTCTTGCAGTTTGATCAGCTATAATGTTGGCCAAATCATGTCATTTTTCTCTCTTTATATTTGCACCATCTTTAAAATGCTAGAGTTGGGCAATTTGGTTTCAAAGATTGCTCTCAATTCTGTCATCTAGGATTCAGTGATTCTATATGCTTTCCTATATTGTGCCGAGGGATCAGCCCATGTCTCAAAGCTTCATGATTAGAAGCTGAACACTTCTTGCTGTAAGAAATGGATTTATAGAATAGAAAATGCCACCTTATTTACAATCTTCACAATGTAGGACACTGGGTAAGACACTAAGGCATGCATGGCCTAGGAATGGAAGGGATAGTCTAAAGCTGGATTGCTCAAATTTGAACTGTGAGTCACCATTTGACTTTGGGAAAGTTACTTAAAGATCTATGTGCTTCAGTGTTTGCATCTAAAAATGGAATTCATAATAGTTCTACTGCATTGATTTGCTACAAAAAAGAAATGAAGTAGTGCATACAAATATCTCAGAACTATGCTTGGCTTATTATAGGTGGTTAAGTATTAGCTTCTCTCTGGAACATTCTCAATAATAGTCTGTATACTATATGCAATGAAGAGTAGCTTACCGTCTTTGGCAAACTTTCAACTTCTGGACAGTTCTATTGTTAGACACATCTACCTTATCATTGGAATTCATTTCAAGTATAGGTTATCTCTTTATCTTGTATTAATTTGTTACTTATCTTACATAAACACTTACATAGGCATTTCTGGAAAGTAGGACATCTACTGGCAAACTCTGACTCTGTCTCTAAGAATTATATATCCCATAGAGGGAAAGAACTGACACTTGGCTCCAAGTAGAGGTAAACTCTTCTCCTGTAGTGACTCAAGATGTTTGTCTAATGAATTACTCAGATTTTGTTTTTTTTCTATTAGAAATTCCAAATCTCCCGATGTAGGAAACAATTAAAATTTATTTGGAAAGCACGTTTCAACACAAGATAAGCTGCTCAGATGGGAGGGATACTTCAGAGAATTGAAAAGTGTCAGCTATGATTTCCAAAGTCTGACTACTGGTCATGAAATGTCAAAAGTGGTCATGTGGAGCCAGTCTGACTCTTGGTCAAGGCTGAGATGAGACCTAAAGGTTTGTGTATTAACAATTTCCCATGACCTTGTTAAATGAAAAAATACTAAGCTACATTTTGCATTTGTGAATAGTCTTTCATTCAAGGTGTGTTGTAAGAAAGTTTCATCTGATCTACTCTTTGTCACCTCAGATTACTAACCAGAATGGTCACAGTCACCAGGATCAATTCAAGATCCTCTTATGAGAGACACTAAGAGAGCTCAGAGCAACACCTGGCACAGACAGCCCTTTGCTGGGTTTATTAAGCTTTCCTTCATTTCTTAGGCTCTCTAGTGATATCATAGCAATCCATGTTATAAGTGCCTCACCAGCACATTTCAGTGTCACTTTTCATAACCGATTCTGTTTTTATTGTCTTTTTCTTTCCACTAAGTAGAGCCACTCACACTCTCACTATCAAAGTCGGCTTGATAATGGTGTTATTGATTAGTGAAGGTTTATGCCACCACTGAGAAGAAAAATCAGCCTCTGGAATCAAAAGAACTCAGTGCAAGTCAATTTAGCTACTCACTAAGAGACTATGGTTACTATGATCTGCTCAAGTTCTCTTGGGCCCTCAACTCTCTCACTGACAAAACAGAGACAATGTCATAAATAACAATTAGGTCTTATCAGTTAGCAATGGCTGCTGGGAGTATGGATTAAGGATTGTGAGGCCACCAAAACAACCTGGGGTGAAAGAATTCCTAAATCAAGGGCCTGCCATGGAGTAGAAAAGAAGCTACAAGGCACATATTTGTCATTCCTAGACTTCTAAAATATTTACCTGAGGATGGAATAAATGCAAAACAAACTAAGAGATGTAAAACTGATTTTTAAGCCAAGTTGTACCCCAAAGCTACTATCATCACTTTAATTAATTTTGTTATTAACAATGGGCTATTATAGAAAAAACATGAAAGGAGGAATCTGCTTCTGTATTCAAATGAAATTCTCTTGTATGTCCTTACAAGTTAGCATTTTATCAGTGGCCCTCTGGAGACAAAATCTGTCTTTGTTATATATGCTAAGTAATGAAGGGAGGCTGAATGGGGCGGTTTTCAGACAAGGTGGGAAGAAGCTATGCTCCGGCAAGCCTGACATAGATGCCACAGGCAGCAAGAGGTAGGGCTTTAGAAAGCTTCTCACATCATACCACAGAGGCAGCCACCTACTCTGCCAGGCATCCGGCCAGCTCTGGCAGCGGATGGATCAAGGCTATTTGCATATCTGTTTTCAGGACATTCAGTTTTGTCTACCCAACCAAAGTGAGGAGGAGATCAGTGCAATTATGCAGAAAGCTTACTTTAGAAGAAAAAGGAAAAAGTGGAGGAAGATGAGGAAGGAGAAAGAAAAGACGACAAATCTTGAAAGAAAAAAAGAGAAATCTTGGTTTTGTTAAAGAAAAGATTTTATTTTCTAAAGTGTGAAAAAGATATCTTTAGAAAAGATACCTTAGTGTTTTTAGTAGATGGTTCAGAGTTTCCCTGATGTGTTTCAAGGAATCACAACAAAACAGAAAGACCTATCTACTACTTTGCAAACATAGTACTGGCTACTGTCATTTGTGTGCTATGTCACTGACTCTCCACCAGCTATATGATATGGGATCAAGGACCTGGAGATGTCATAAGCCCAGCCCAATTTCTCATGGCCAAGAGTTGCCAAAGCCTGGCCTTAGAATCTGAAGCCACAGTTCAAAGTGGGTGGAAAGACCAAGAAATTTTAAACAATACTGGCAACTTTGTGTTGAAACTCATCTATAAATAGTTCCCTGATGACTTCTAATTCCTGATGACTTGGTATAATGCAAGCTATTCAGCAATGTGATATGGATAGATATTTCCTTTTCAAAACATTGCACAAATACATGATTTCCTCCTTCTGTCCACCCTGTAGGAGAAGTAGGAAAAGAGCAAGGTAATAGGAATTTACCTCCAAGCTATAAAGCCTTCCTGTCCTTTCAGTAATCATGGACAGGAGTTCCTAGTTACTAAGGAGACAATAACAGACTCAATTACGTTCAAGTACAACACTTGGGTTGCCTGGCTAGAGAATGCCAAAAAAGCAAAGGAAAATATTATCATTGCTGAAATCATTTGATGTCTATGACTAATAAAAAACATGTTGGCAAATTGAATTTTTAGAAATGCCCAAAGGGCTTGGTTAGACCTATGAATTAATAGCATACAGCAGTTCTGTCTGGAGAAAAGAAAAAAAAAAAAGACGAAGTTGTTAAACTCTTAAAATTTATCTCAACAACCACAAGATCTCAACAGAATCAATTCAGGTTCTTTATTCAATTTTTCATTTAAATCTAAATTTCTCTTCCCCTTCTCTTATAGCTAAATAATAAAGTTTGCACTTTTTGGGTCAAATTATCCTTGAATTATAAGGGCTCCACTGGCCTTTTGGGGCCTTCCTACAGAACATCTCACAAATTCCAGAGCTATTTTTAAGGAATCCCCGAAAACTGTACCCACCTTAGAGTCTTGGAGGGCTGAGGTGTCTATTCATGAATGCACTGTGCCCCTCAGAGATTGGAGGGAGCCAGAGGTGGAAAGAATTGGGAGTAAGCCAGACCTCTAATTACCTCCTGACCCAGGTCCCAGGGGTTACCATGGGCCTGCCTGAAGATGTTCATCCTGTCTCTGCTTGATCATTCCCAGAGCAGGAGGCCTCTGCCAGGACCCATCCTATCTTGCTATGAATGCAGCCCTGATTGTTGGAGGGTGCTTTCTCACCTGTGCCAAAATCTGCCTCCTCTTGAGTTTTTTACCCATTGTTCCCCAGGTATCTCTAAAATAATACTGTTTAACTCAACTTCCTCTCCTCTTGCATAGTACCTTATCACTGAAGTCACATGTCATGACTCCCCTGTATACTGTCTTCTCCAGACTAAATATCCTCACTTTCTTTTTCAGATCATAAGGCTAATATACAAATATCCTAACAATAATAAAGGCAAAACATATAATCACCATAAGAGAAAGACAAAAAGGTAGTTTGGAAATATGATCAGTTTTTAAGGAATGAAGTTTTTCTAACTGAAAGGCTGAAATGTTTAACTGATATTGAGAAGCATTATGTCTTTCCACTGAGAAATATTCATCAAATCACTCTATCCATCAATTCATTCTGTCAAACAGAAATGTAGCTTGATAATGACTTTTTCTTGGTGACATCATGCCAGCCCCTGGTGGCCACCTCACCAAGTCTCTGTAAGTTACATTTAGTTTTTGTTTTGGTTGATTTACTATCAATGCTTACTTTGAGAGAAGTTTCAAAAAAAAATACTTATCTGCATATGAATCATTGTGACATGATTTCAGACTGTGAATACCAGAATGTGACTTTGCAGCCAATTCTTATTAGACACATTTTCAGAGGCAAGGGAAACAAAAGCAAAAATGAACTATTGAGACCTCATCAAGATAAGAAACTTCTGTACAGTGAAGGAAAGAATTAACAAAACTAAAAGGCAACTGACAGAATGGGAGAAAATATTTGCAATGACATATTGGATAAAGGGCTAGTATCCAAAATCTATAAAGACCTTATCAAACTCAACACCAAAAAAACCCACAAATAATCCAGTGAAGACATGGGGAAAGGACATGAATAGGCACTTTTCCAAAGAAGACATCCAGATGGCTAGCAAACCCATGAAAAGATGCTCAACATTACTCATTATCAGGGAAATACAAATCAAAACCGCAATGAGGTACCACCTCATGCCTGTCAGAGTGGCTAATATTAACAACTCAGGAAACAGCAGATGTTGGTGAGGAACCCTTTTTACCCTGTTGGTAGGAATGCAAATGGGTGCAGCCTCTCTGGAGAACAGGATGGAGGTTCTCCAAAAGATAAAAATAGAACCACCCTATGACCCAGCAATTGCCCTACTAGGTATTTATCCAAAGGAGATGAAAATGCTGATTTGAAGGGGCACATGCACCCCAATGTTGATAGCATTACCAACAATAGCCAAACTATGGAAAGAGCCCAAATGTCCATCAACTATTAAATAGATAAAGAAGATATGATACACACACACACACACACACACACACACACACACACACACACATACACACAGGAACATTACTCAGCAAAAAGAATAAATTCTTGCCATTTGCAACAATGTAGATGGAACAAGAGTGTATTATGCTAAGTGAAATAAGTCAGAGAAAGCCAAGTATTATATTCACTCGTGTAATTTAAGAAACAAAACATGAAAATAAGGGAAGGGGAGGAAAAATAAGATAAAAACAGGGAAGCAAACCATAAGAGACTCTTAAATATAGAGAACAAACTGAGGGTTGCTGGAGGGGATGTGGGTGGGGAATGGACTAAATGGGTGATGGGTATTAAGGAAGGCACTTGCTGGGATGAGCATTGGGTATTGTATCTAAGTGATAAATCACTAAATTCTACTCCTAAAGCCAATACTACATTATATGTTAACTAACTTGAATTTAAAAATGTTTTCCAGTAGGACTGAGACCTATTTGCCAACAATGGAAATCCATGCATTAGAAAAACCTTTACTTTCTTTCTACGTTACATATCTTCAGAGTGTTACCTCTGATTACCTCCAAAGAAACCACTTGCAATCCTTGCTAGAGGATTTGTGGTGGGGAGGAGGGGATTTTTGGTGGGAGGAGGCACAAAATAAAACCTAAAATGTTAAAAAAAAAAAAAAAGAATTAAGGGAGAAGCAATGTGAGGAAATGAAATCTTTTGTTCTTACTCCTCTTGGTATTTCCTTATAAGAAATTCAAAGCACAGACCAGTTGATGGAATTTTATAGTAAACATCCATATACTTAATAACTAGATTAAATGACTGTTTTGTTACCTCTGATATGTCAATTGTCTATTGGTTTCTCTTCCCATCCATCACCCTGTCTTGCTTTTTTATACAGGTCATTGTAAGGTACATTCACCCACACACTTAATCCCTAACGTATCAGCAGGCATGTCATTATTGGCTCTTTTCTGACAATTTTTTTAAGTTTCTTTGAGAGAGAGAATGCACTGTGAGAGAGTATGGGGGAGGGGAGGGAAGAGAGGTTAGAGAGAATCCAAAGCAGGCCTCCCACTGTTAGCACCACGCTGGAAGTAGCACTTGGTCCTATGAATCATGAGATCATAACCTGAGCCCAAATCAAGAGTTAGATGCCTAATCACCTGAGCCACCCACTGCCCCTTTGACACTTCCAGTTCACGCTGTCTTCAGAATCCCTTTGCCATTCTTTCCCTCATTTCCTTTTCTTCCTTAATTTTGGCATCATTTCTCCCACTTCCTAGCCCCTAAGTCCTGAATGGTAAAAACAAAGTATGAAAAATCTGAGCATAGAATAGTCTTGAAGTAGCATCAGGAAAGGACACGGATGACCACATAGGGCCTCACAGGCATTATCACCTCAGACCTGGAATGGGCAAGGTTCTCATGAAACCAAGAAAGACAGAAACCAAGTGATAAGAGAGGGAAGCAACAATGACCATGCCAACCTACTAACTTACTATGGGAAACACAGCTATCAAATACCCAGGCATTTCTTGGTCAGCTCAGTTTCTCCCTAAACTAACCTTAAGATGCGCCAGATGGTGAAGGGTTTTAATGAACAGACTCAGAGAAATGGAAGTAGTTAGAATGTCTTAATGCCGTGGAGTCTTATCAGCCTTGATGGTTATCAGCACTGGACAGCATCGTGCCTGACACCAAAAGGGTGCTTCATAATTAGCACAATGATAAAATGAGTATGTGATTACTAACCACACTCTAGGAGAACTGCTGAACCAACTAGGAACTCACGTGGATCAGGGCACCTCTTAACTGAACTGTGCTGGGAACCATCCCAGATTCTACCCTTCCAACTCCCTTTAAAGAAGTTCCATGACTACCATGGTCATTTGAATAACACATTCTTTCTTAGCCACATGTATGTCAGTAATTCAGCTTTTGTGAAATCCTAATCCTGTGTCAGTCTGAAAGACAACCTGCCTTTAAAATGGGAGGTCTAGGGGTGCCTGGGTGGCTCAGTCCATTGGGTGTCCAACTCTTAATTTCAGCTCAGGTCATGATTCAGGGTTGTGGAATCAGGCCCTGTGTTGGACTTCATGGAGTCTGCTTGAGATTCTCTAGCTCTTTTTACTTGGCTGTCCCTCTCCCCATCTCACTCTTTCTCTAAAAAATGAATGAATGAAGGAAGGAAGGAAGGAATGATTGAAATGGGAGGTCTATGACTATCTAATCCCATCTTTGACAACTTAATTTACTGGGTTTCCGCTCAAAAAAAAAAAAAAAAAAAAAAAAGGAGCCATTCCCTGCTACCTGAAGTTTTCCTTCTATGTGAAGTTTTCCTTGATATGCAAAAGCCATTCCTTTTCCCTATCTCAAGATTTATGTCCGATAAGAAATGTTAGTCATTTATTTCCTGGGCTTCCTAATTATCAGTCCACAAAGACTTGGCAAAGTGAGCCCTTCAGAGGAAAGGCGGCATCAGAAAAGTGCAAGAAGTGCAAATACAAAACTTTACACAGTAGATGGCTTCTCCGTAGTGACAGCTAAATCTAATTTTGACAAATCAAATTCATTTTGCCACCCATAAAAGGAGTAGTCATAAAGTCTCAAGGTGAAGCCTTGCATTATGTAACACCTTCCTAAAGTAGTTCTCTCAAAGGTTTAGATGTCATCAATCAGATTATTTTATAGCAAGCAATTCCTATCTTCCACTGCTTAACCATTCATACCTGTGACCATTTTCCCTATATAGATACGATGGTAAATATCCGCAAACGTCAGCATTTCATGGTAGCATCACACTCTTCAGAGTTTATTTGAATGCAAACCTTTATGGTGTTAGGGTGGAAAATGACACAGAAGCAAGGTTCTATTTCACATGACTTTGCCTGCAGACTGGGAAAAAAGTCAGAGCCTTTTAGGCACTAGCACCTCAGAGGTAAAATGCCAACCACCAACTAGAATTGCTCTCTAATTGCTTCTATTAGAAGCGACCAAAATCCGAGGTTCAGATGCACATGAAAACTCTTCAAGAGGGTAAAAGATACTCTAATGTAGGAGTGCTTTTACTGCTGCAATGCTTCGGCAGGGGCACATGCACTCCGTTCCACAGACCTGAGAAAGGGCTTCAGCTAAATAATCCAGGAGCAGTAGTCTAAGTTGGGCTTCAAAGGCCATGTCTGTTCAGACTTCATTAGTTCCTTTTTAGTCCTTGGAGGCATCTGTCTCTAGTGATGGTGTGATGGAAACTCTTTTCTTTTCTTTTCTTTCTTTCTTTCTTTTCTTTCTTTTTTTTTTTTTTTAAGAAACTAAAGCACAAAAGGAAACTGAAAAAGCTGCAAACTGATTTGGCAACAGTTAAGCAAGAAGCTTCCCTCACAGCCATGGAATTCAAGGAGAAGATAAGGACTCTACGTGAAGGAAAGGCAGCCCCTAGAGGTCAGTATTACCACGTGACAGTGGTACACTGGCCCTCGGTGGTGTGAGGTATATAGTTTTATTGGCAAAGAACCGAAAGCAGGGTCACAGTCCCAGGCAGCAAACTAGCCTGGCCTGGCCTCCATTTCACATGGATAGCGACATTACACAAACTGCGGACTCCAGGCTGGGTTCACTTTCACTGTAAGTGAGTCAGAGATGAGTAAGCGGTTCCTTAAAGGAACAGTCTCTGAGGCTGAAGAGCTGGACTTTATAGATCTGATAAGTGTGTCTGCATAAGCTGGGTGGCAGTGAGGGAAGAGGTGGTTCTAAGGAAGACCTGAGGGATGAAGCTCTTGAGTGGACCACGGTGATGAGTTTGTCTTCAAGTCTAGACAGGCCTGCAGGCTAAGGCAGGCACAGAGAAGTTAAAAAAAAAAAAAAGTATTTAAACAATAGGTGAATTAGGTGAGGTGAGGAGGAAATCTGGGTCTTTTAGCAAGGTTTTAATAGCTGCTTTGGTTTAGATTTTTGAAAGTCTTCTCTGAGAGACTAAATACACAATGAGGGAGAAAGACCCCTCAGATCATCATCATTAGCAATGATATGAGTTACCATTTCATACTACGTGCCAGGCATTTTGCTAAGCACTTCACATGTATTTTAAGTCTCAGAACAAGCTCTGAAGTCAGGACGTTTCCGGATTCCAGGAGAATAAGCGGAGGCTTAGGGATGTTGGTTACTTCGCCTCAGGTTAGTTCGGGCAACCCCCAGGCCACCAGCCTCCAGACAGCCACGCACCCTACCCAGTGTGCCGACGCACCTCTGAACCGAAGGGTATTCCTCTCTGTTCTGCAGCAGCACTATCAATCCTCATTCTGCCTGGTGGATCTCTTGCCAAACTGTGGGCCCCTGGATAAATGTCCTCCTCTCATGTGGCACTCTTGTAAAGCCAGAAGCATGCCATTATTCTTACCCTGGTTTCCTTTATTACTCATAAATAATTCTGGAAAAAGAGGGGGACCATGGAAATAAATGGAGGAGGAGAAAGTAGGCGAAGTGGTGGCTTAAGAAAGGAAGACACACCAGCTTGCCGGCCATGTGGTAAAGCTTTCAATATGAGTTTGGACTTAATTTTCTATTTTGAATAGCACTTTCTCGGGGTTGAAATGGCACGGAACACAGACATCTTGAAGCAAATGCTGAAGGTCAATTTGTTTTTCTCTTTCCACCAAACATAATGATAGCTTATGAATCTGCTTTTACGACCATGAAAACTTAGGGAATAAAATCCATCCAAGGATATTATCCATTTAAAGGTCTTTATCCTAGGGCACAAGAGCCAGATTTCACGTTAGTTGCGTAATAAGAAGTTGATAATAATTGTACAGCACATCGGAGAAAGTTCTCCAATTCACCTGAGAACAGCTTTCAACTTATCAACTGTATTTTGCATCTGGTGAAAAGAGGTATCACTGCAAGGTATATAATTCTCATTGTTGAGAAAAATACCATTTGCTTTCTAATGACAAATCCTGTCTAATTTTGTCCCTTTCATGTTTTAGTAGGTCAAAATTAAGTTATTCTGGGGCATTGGGACTCCAATGGTTTGGGAGAGTAGAAAATCCCACCTTCTTTGCCCACTTGTTCTCTATATATATTTTTTTAAGCTACCAATACAAGAAAAATCTACAAAACCTGAAAGTATTGTGAACAGCTATAAATTTAAATAAATGCATGTATTGTAAGGTCAGTTATGGAGGAAAGGAGTAACTCCTTCCAGACCTATATGTTGCTTCTTTTTTGGTGGAAGAAGTGAGTCGGTGGACTGCCTTAAATCAAATATTTGCACTTTCTTGCTCTCCCATTACTTCCATATTCCTCGACCTGAATTCAATAATCCAGGAGACTGTCAAAGCACTTGTGGCCCCAGAGTCTTATTAACTTTCATTCTTAGAGACCTTGGTCACCTTGTCCTACATCTCAAGACACTTGAAAGTAAAGTCTGTGAAGATGTTGGTAACTTTAACACACAATGGCCTCTGTTTAAATACACAACAGTTAGGGTTTCCCCCCCTCCCACACACATTCCTAGAGCAGAACAATACCCCTCCCCTAGGTATCTTATATCTTTTTATAAAATGTTTGTTTTCAGTTCTCAGACCTCTGTTTGCAAATGACAGATCTCCCAGTCATAATAGCTTAAGGAGAAAGGGTGATTTATTGGCACAAGTATAAACAAACTAATACAGGGCTGCTATTAGCCTTATAGTCCAATGGATACAGAGTCTCAGACAATCTCAAAACATTCTGAGAACCCTCACCTCTGCTTCTCTCTTCATTGAGATTTCATTCTCTCACGTGGGATGTCAGAAGAGACTGGAAACATGGCCATAAGCAACCATGGGCTATCCTCATCTTTCCTCCAGAGAGAAAACAAAGCATTTTTCCACCAACCCCCAATTAGAAAAATTACAGTAAAGCGTTCTGGCCTGGCCTGAGTTGGATACCCATGCAGGGACATGACCCAATCTTTGTGGCCAAGGGTGGGGAACTATGGTTGGGCAAGCTTTTGGTGATGCACCTGCCACTGGATGGCAGAGCAGAGAGATTTCAGGGTGAAAAAGAAGAATGTTCTGACTGGCAGCTCCCAACAGAAGCATTGGGCTGGACCGGGAGAGAAGTACTTCCTAAAGGGAAAGATGATAACCCATTACTAGGAAGAAAGAGTGAGGAACAAAACCAACATGTCCAGTACACTGTCAACTAGTGGTCAAGTTAAAATATAATACAATGCTTGCCTCATGAGTCACTCACCCATGAGTATTGGCACTATTTAAGTGGATTCTTCTTGATGAGCAAAAGAAATTTATGATCCAAGAAATAAATGTCTAATAGTGTGATTTCAGACCCCATAAATATGGAGAGCGAACGCTTTGGGAAAGGATTCCCCTTCCATCCTCCAAGTGCCACCCTGGTTGCCTACTCTAAGGACCTATCTTATTATAACAACTGAAATCGCAAAAGAAAAAAAAGTTTTTATTCTAAACGGCACGCTACTTGGATTGACATAAAGCTACTTCTCTGTTTTAATTACAGAGTATTCCTACAGCTCTAACAAGCAGATCAAGATATTTCCAAAATATTAGGGTAGTTTTTTTACCCAAATGTGCATTTTTCCTTTGTTTGGTCCATTTTCTAAGTAAATATATGTATATATAGTTGCCACTCACCTCTTCTGATCTGAGGGATGTTCCAGAATATTAGGAATACCTTTAAGCATATTAGCACTGATCAGACAGTGAGCTACCAAACTTTTTCTTTTTCTTTTTACATCAACACGGTAAACTACTTCATTGGCTGTGTACTGAAATTACCTCCAAGGAAATAAATGATTTAAGTACATGGAAAGTTCAAGTGAAAAGAAAAACACCTTTCTTATAAAACTGGCACAGCAGGAAACTTACTTACAGCCCGAGTGTTGTTTGTGGATTTTACTTTGTGCAAATAATCACAGCCCAAGGCAGATTCCTTCCGTCATTTCCACAGCCTGAAACTGAAGTGCTTACAGCTTTATTTACCAGCATAATTCACTAAAATGCCTATTTACCCCTTCAGACTCACCTTTTGGTAAGCCTTAGTATGCCTTTGGGTAAACCTTAGTACACAGGAACCTAAGGTTAAATTTCAAAAACCATCTTTGCTTCCTTTGGCTTAAGAGAACAAAGTTCCTTTGCAAAAGACATTCGTAACTAAGTTCCCTTGTTGGTGCATAAGCATGAAGTCACTAGCTGTGATGAAACTCCTATCTTTGACCAGAACATTTGAGACCTGGTTCAGAGATTTCAAGCCAGCGCACAAGGCACTCTTCTGGATTTTTTTTTCCTTTTAATTCTTTTCTAATATGTACAGCAAGTACACCAAGTAGGGTTTCTAGCTTACACATCCAAGTTGCCATTGCCCAAGTGGCAGCTGTATCAACTCTATGTCATCTCTCGACTTTACTCCTGTTAAGAAGATTCTCCCAGTTAGTTCAGGTACCTCCCAGAGCAAGCTTCTCCAGGACTCAGTGTCTGAATAGAGCTGGCCATTCTGCTCAGGGAGGCATGGAAAAGGACTGACATCTCAGTGGTTTTCAGGGACACAAGACTGTTTTTAAGCACTACTGAAGAATTAGACTATTGCTGTTCTATATTGTTCACATAAAATTTAAGAGATTTATCTCTTTACCAACCACCTTTTCATCAGCCAACTGTGATCACTATTTTCAGGAGTATCTTCTATCATGATGTCCACCCCAAGGACCCGGCCATCTTATTCTCTCTCCTCCTACAAACTCCCTTAGGATCAAAGCTCCTACAGCAACCTGGTGTTAAAAACCAAAGCCAGAAACAAAATCAGAAATGTATCTGAGGGTTATAAGAGTGTTCTGGAATTAAACAGTAACAGTGGTTATACAACATCGTTAATATAGGAAAATGAATGAATTGTACACTTTAAGGTGGTTAATGTGGTGTATTTAATATGAATTTTATCTCAACTGGGGCAAAAGAAACAGTGATTAAAACAATCCTCACTGGGATGTAATGACTAACACCTTGTCAAGTTTAAGTGTATTTTAATGAGAGTGCTTTGGGCCTAAATAAAATCTTGAGTTGGTACAGTTCCAAGCATTTAGAGAGAGGTCATATTCCTATTGACTGGAGCGAGGCCAATCTTGAGTAGTTGTCCATTTGTGTCCAGATTTTTTCAACAATACCATCCTGTCCTTTATGACCTTCTCTCAGCGCAGCTCTCTGAAAGGCTGTTCTTCTTCAGACTAAGAACCAATTACTTGATTGATAGGTCTACACCAACATTCTTTTAAAAACACAGATATTTATCTTCCCAGAGCTTTCCAAGCAAGTAACAAGAAAGCCTCTGGGATTGCACTGTTGCAAATGTCAAAATGCACTGTTCACCACCCGTTTCATCAAGCTGCATGGAGTTCAGTCTGATATTTGATCAAAGCACAAACAGGCAGCCTGTATCTCCCTACTGCTGCCAAGGGTGTTACTGCCGTGACAGAAATTGACAATAACTTTGGAAAACACAAAGTAGTGATTTCCCCCCTCAAACATACACATTATTATCCCGACATCTGCAGAAAAGAGTATTCTGTTAAGCACTCCCACTGACTCCTCAAATACCAGAAGCTATTCCAAGGTGAGATATTTCACCGTAGACCCATAAACACCAGCAAGGAATAATAGGGACAGTGAGAGAGTGTAGGAGTGGTAACTTCAAGATGTGCTTTCTAAGAAGTTCCTAAGGAGTTTTAATATTTACTGCAGAGAGATGGTTTATATTTATCTTTATAATCTCTAGGTCTTATTCAGAGATTGCCTGTCAGTTTGTCTCTTTCTTTATCCACTGAAGTCTTCCGAAATAGGATGGCTTCCTGAAATAGAACCCCACAGCCAAAGTCTGACTTCAGAATTTCCCTCAAGGATAAGCAACAGCTCCAGGAGTCCCTGCAAAGCTTGCTCAAAGATCCCAAGAAACGTGACTTATTAACTATGTGTAAATTTAGGGTGGTTCTAATTTTCAAAAGGACATCTTAGAAACCTCTAGTCCTGAAAATCATGCCTATGAAAATGAGGTGCTGCTCAGGACTTTGTTGGGTGCAAATGACAAAAACCAAAATGTAACTATTTTAAGCAGGCTGACACACAGGGTTCCTGGGCTGCTTATTTGGCTCTTCTGTGCTTCTGGCTCCACCAGAGCTACTACAGGTACAGATCAGGAAAAACGCCCTTGCTGTCCTGGTCTGTAGTGGACATCTGTTTCTGTCTGCTCAGAGCTACTTCCCTCTGTCTTCAGCAGAAGCATGATTTTCCTTGGGAGATATGTTCCTCTCCCATTCTCTGAAATCCTATGAGACTGTTTATCACAATGTCCCTTTCCTCCTGCCCCAGGGGGATCCTTGTGATTCACTATCTTACTCTCTTCCTCTCCTAATAAACTCCTTTTTTTTTTCTTTAAGTAGTGAACACTGGGTTACAATACTCACAACTAAAGAACCTTAATTTATTTCCAACTCTAGGAAAAAGAACTTCTTTCTCACAGAATCTAGTCAGAATCTTACAAAAGGAATTTGATTGACCCTACTTATATCATATTCTTACCCATGGACTGATGGCTGTGGCCCAGGCAGTGGGATGTTTTCATGGACCTCATCTGTGTCACATGCCAGAAGTCGAGGGCTAGGAAATGTTATCAGAAAAAAAGATGGGAAAACTTTCTGGACAAAAGACCAAAAAACAAAACAAAAACAAAAACAAAAACAAAAACAAAAACACCTATCACTGTCCTCTTTAACCTACCTTAGTTAACTTTACATACTTGCAGAAAATACCCATGAACCTATGATCAGTTTTATCTTGTCAGTAAAGTACAAAATTTATCTTCTTTCTCTCTCGATCATTTTGAAACTGCATATTTAGGCCCTTCCTTTGCAAAAGGTCTGGAAATCTATTTATTTTATAATTAACAAAGGATAAGAAGATCCATTCTAAAATTGTTGGTAGGGGTCCAAAATTTGGACCTTTGCTAGCTATACCAGCTGTGGGGATTCAATGATGTCAAGGTCTCCTCCCTCCTTTGTTTGGAAGACTAATTTTGGAATTATACTATTATCAGGAAATGGTGTCCCTTCCTTCTGTCCATCCCTTAGGATTTTTTTTAAAGTCTCCTGGCCTCTGTATCCTGAGAAGTCAGATAAAAGTGCAAACACCAGCTAATGTCAAATAAGGTCCATGGCGATTGGAACTTGATCAACTTCAAAGTTTTCCTACTTAACCATGGAGGCTGCTATGATCCCCAGAAGGGCATGTGCTGTTTGGAAATGCTGTTAAAGAACCCGGACTAGAGCTGGGAAGAGAGGTATTTCCTGCCAAAAAATTTGCAGAGAAGTTAGTTGAACGCTCCTTTGTCAAACATTGGCAGGTGGACATTTGTCAACGTAACAGAAGTTGGAGAATTTGGGGTTGCAAACAATTGTCAGCCAGTTGGAACACCACTGTAGCTGTTCCTGGCACAGACGTCTTCATGCCAAAGTTTCTCGATGTCTCCTGATAGAAGGTTGAAGTTAGAGAAAAACTATATTGGTAATATGAGTAAATTTGGAGGAATGAGCGAATACTTTAGAGTGGATGCATGGAACAAGAGTCTACTGGACGAGTGGGTGCCTTCTGTTTGAAGGCACTGGATTGATTTCTGGCAATAAGATAGTGTTAGATATGTATATATTAGATATATACCCCTATACATATTGTGGTGGTCTATATGAATGTTTATTTTTAAAGATATACTGCCTTGGACAAGATTATCCTACTATGCTTCCAAATTCCTCAATCAAATAAAGCCACAATTTGATGCTAGACCAAAAAAAACAGAAACAAAAAACAAAAAAACAAAAACCAAAACATATAACTAGGAAGAAATAAAGAGTGAATGTAAGAGGGACAGCATTGTTCCTGATTTGCTTAATATGCAGTTGGATCCAGAAGTGTGTTAACTATGGCATAATAACTGGTGCCTGGAAGATCTGAAAACTTTATTGCTCTTCTAGAGATGCTTTCCTTCGTCCCAGAAATTAGAGCTGAGAATGTTACTCTGCTTTTCCCCTGTGACCCAGAATTCCTGCGACGCCTAACTGCCACCTCAACCAGGGCCCTCTGTTAGAACCTCTGCTCCACAAAGAGGGTCTAGACATTGTTTAAGGGCCCATTTTTCATTGGCTATCCCTAGTGAATAAGGAAAGTGCTCTGTTCCCATTCCAGGGGATTCTGAAAAGAACTTGGCAAACAAAGGTGTTTAGAGCCCTCAGTCACAAACTGAATGTGTATTGTTATAAACTGATCAATTCTAATTCAAAACGGTGAATTTCTGAGGCCAAGGAAATGAAACGATGCAAGAGAGATAGTGGAGAGATACATCTGTGCCTCATGAATGGACAAAAACAAGAATTATTATGAGTCCTCAAGGGCAGAAAAAGTGCTTACAAGAATCAGGTCAATAGGTTAACACTTTCTTAGTTGTTTAAAATCTTGACATTACATTAACTCTTATATTCCTAGATTTATAAGGTAATAGGTAATAAAAGTTTTATCACACTGAACTATCTATAATAAGATTTTGACTTCAAGTAAAAGTCTCATCCTCTAAGCCAATCCCAGTAGGTCAACAACCTATTTGACAAACAATCCCTTCCAGTCCCTTTATCCCGACCAAACAGAGAAAGAATTTTGATGGCACTGTGAATAAAAACATCTTTCTGACTCTGGAGGAGTGCCAAAACCTCTGGTCTTATCCCAGGTTGCTAAGCAAATTTCTGATAAGAGGTAGTTAATTTTCAATATGCTTTCATTTTATTTTTTGTAAGATATGCCACAACCAGACACTATTTTCATTTAAAGATTACACGTAATGTTAATCTATATATTAATTTTGTTTACTGTCTTTCAAAGATTACCTAGTTTTAAAATAAGAACTGTTTTAAAATATCCTTATAACCTCAAAGTTGTAAGATTTCACCTATCTATAGTGATTGTACTACTAGAACTAAAAATCAAAATACTGACTGACATTAAGATCTAATATATAAATTCACATTCATACTAAAAAACATGTGAAATCAGGATCATGTTATGGAATCCCAGACATATTATCACTATACTTAGGGTTCAAAAGGAATTTCACGAGATGGTGGCATGTCACATTTATCTAACTGATTTTACTTAAGAGTCGTGGGGTTTTGGAAGATGAAGTTAGTGGAATGTGATTAACACCACAAATCCAGGAGTATGTCAGGAGACACTGAGACGAGTACAGAGTTCCCTACTCTGAAAGTGAGACTTGGCGTTTACCTTTCATTAGTTGTATCATAACAAGATATTAGAACCAGACCTTATACAATCCATCTATCTTAATACTACAAACATTTCCAGATGCAAGCGGCTGATCTTTTTGTTTTCATAATCATAACTTTTCCATATAAGTCCCAAGAGTCAGTAATTGAATTTGAGAAAAGATGTCCTTCTTTTGAAGTTGCTTTTGATCTAAAGCCAAAGGGAAGTAATTTCTTTAGATGCAGCTGTGACCTCTAAACAATGATGTATATGTGGGAATATTGGCAAACAAAATAAAGTGTCTTAATTTATTTGTCAATAAAGCAGTACCAAGATGGTTAAAAATTCAGTTCAGAATAAATTCTTAAGGAAATAGAAACTGGTTTGAGGTTTTGTTTTTTCCTTCCCCGTGAGCACATGCTGATGAACGCTCTTATTTATGTTATATAAAAGGCTTTGGTCCTTTGAAAACATTCCCAAAGAACAGTGATTGACCTACAGTCTTTTATTGCTTCAATTACATCATCTTTCCTTCTAGTTAAAGTAGTAAATAAATATTCCTAACCTTTTTGATGAACTGGTTTTATCATGTGTACGTCTGTTTTGGTGAAATTTTATTTATATTATTCCTGAATTTACTATATTCATCCATTATAGTAAACACTATCTGGTGCTTATGAAAGTTAAGAAAGAATGAAAAAAATCTTGATTGAACTTCAAATCAAGGAAGGGGAAAAATCTTAATAGAAAGGTTACACTAGAGAAATAAAATCTACATGCAATGAGCAAAATTTGAAACTAATTAATATACTATAGCGATATGCAACTACTAGGAATTTTCCTCCCGAAGTACTGTTCTGCTTGGTACCTAAAGACTTAGCACCAGCTATTTCCTTTTCAGAAGATGCCATAACCCTTTACCCTAACCCCTACCCTGCTCCCTTTGTCTTCTGATCCTTCTTCAGAAAGTCTTTTAGAACTATTTTCATCACCACTATCATCTCCCCGCCCACTCCTTGGCTTTTTCATGAATTATATAACCAGTAAAAATTGTGTACACCAAAGTCACAACATCTATTATAAATATATCCGTTTATTATTTTTTTAACTAATAGACAAGAGGTTTTTTAGAAGACAAACAAGAAGAGACAGTGTCATATTTTTCTTTGTATCCACAGCCTAGCACAGGGCCTGATCCCTGATAGTCATGAAATGTTGGATGGATGGATTCTGAATAAAACAATGGGACTCTGTCCTGGTGTTCTATTATTTAGTATGTTCATGAATTGCTAGGTTATGGAATGAATTTGCTTATTAAATGAAAAATTAAAAACCAACCCCCATGGTAGATTTACTAAGGAATCAACGGTACTTTCAGATTGCCAGTGATACCCATGGGGTCACTAGCACAGCTACTGGCTTCCCGATTGAAGTAGATTGCCAAATCCTAGGACTGATTGGAACTATTACTGATTCTTCTGCACTGTATCATAGTCAGGTGATTCTTACTTATCTCCAACTGTGTTATTTTGTGACTTTTCATTTTAGCATTTCAACTATTACTGATGACATATACGTATATTTACATGGCTTAAAATCTAGCACACTCATAGTTCAAGTCAGAGGTTTGTCAATAAATTGGCCAATCCTGTAAAACTGAACTGAACATTAGTTCCAAAGTCCCTTACATCTGCTCTTTAAACTGGCTGGTCCCCTGCTCCACTTAGCATTTTGAACCGGTACCCAGCATTCTTGTATTAGATGTACTCTATGCCTTGAGCCCCTGAGCCTGCCCATCCTGCGTACCATTACCTGAAACCTTCCTGGTATACTGTGCTTTATCACTGGTCAAGAATTTTATGATTATTTATTTGATTTCAATACTCCAGGTGACATCTTGGGCTCTCACTCATTTATTGATTTATCAATACATCCTTTGATGCATATGTGCTTCCACACATTTATTTAGAGAATAATCAGATTCCAGACAGATACTTAGATAATATCCTTCCTAGTCCTACTCCAGATCTTAGGATTCTCTCCCCAGTGGCCTAATGCTCCCATCAAGATACCAGGATCTAAAATAAATTTAAAAACAAACAAACAAACAAAAAACATGGCAAATTTTGGAGAGATTGACAATAAAAAAAAACTAGAATAAAAAATAAAATAAAATAAAATAAAATGGATACCAAGATCTAAGATAGATACCAAGATCACTTAGGAATTTATCCTTCATTGGTCTGGTTCAAGTCGACTCTTACCTACTTTCTTTCAGTTCATGATTATCTAATCCCTGGTCCTTCACAAATGGTCTTATTTATATCTTTTCTTCAATCATCTCAGCACTTAACATTAAAAGAAGATTTAATTATACAGAAATATAGTTTGGGTAATGTCACTTCCATAGCAGAAATAACATCAATGGCTTCCCATTGCCTGTGAAATAAAATCCGGGGGGTTTTTAGCCTGACATGCAGAGCGAGTCATGAACTGCCCTGAGCTTATCTTTATAGATTTATTTCTTAAAACCTCCTTTTACACATTCATATTCCCTTTCTCCATCATTTGCCTGACAAAACTTCAGATGGAAGCCCTCTACCTGTTCTCCACTCCTGACTACAAATTAACAAAATCTGCCTGATCGGTTTCACCTTATTTGATTAGACCCCACATGAACGTTTAACTCTGCCCAGCAAAGCAGCCACAATTTTTTTTCCCAGCAGACAGCTTTCTCACTCTCCAAGACAACTATTCTGTACTCTCATATCTCTTCTCAAACTTCACTCCCCTGTCTCACATTTAAATCCAGCTGATGACCTCACCTGTAATTCACTGAGAATACACTGGTCTGTCAAATGGGGACTCTCTACTCTTTCCACTACCAAATCTAAATCTTTGCTTCATATTGTCAAATGTTCTCCTGGTTGTCTACTGTGTAAGTGGAAAAAACAGGCCTCCTCCCATTCAAGATTCTCTTCTCCTACTAGTGCTCCCAAGCCTGTGGCTGTCACCTTCCAAGCTATGTCACTTGCATCATGTACTTCTCTTTAACCAGCTTCTTCCTTTCATAGGGACAGGTTGGTATCTCACATCTGTGAAAAACCTTTCTGTGATTATTCGTCACTCAGTGCCTTTTCCCTACTCTTATTCTAAGGTAAACAACAACAACAACAACAACAACCCTCCATACAGTCTTCCCTTCCTCACCTCCTTCCAATTTGCTTTTTAGTATACCGTGGTCTTATTCTCTCCACCCTATTCAGATGATGGCGTACCACTGAAAGCACTCTTCTGAGGGTCCCCAACAATCTTCACGATACCAGGCTCAGTGTAAACTTTGCTGGCTTCACCTTAGTTGAATTCAGAGCTTCATACAACACAAAGGACCACTCCTTTCTTCCTGACACATTTCAATTCTTGACCTCCATCAAACCACAAGAGTCCTGGGTTTTGTTCTTATTTGTTACTTCTCTAATTTGTTGAATTCTACTTTATAGAATCTCTAAAGATCTTCAAGACTTAACTCAAGGCCTCCTCTTCTCAATCTTCAATTTTTCCCAATTTTCATGGCCTTAAAATCACTGAAGGTCTAATAATTTTTACATTTGTATCTCCAATCCATCTTTTTTGCTCTTTGAACCCCAGATTCATATATTTGCAGATGAACTTTATCTTTCCTCTTCTTTATCCAACCTTCCAACTTAACCCTGTTCCAAACATGGTCTTTCCCTATCTTCTCCCATGTTAGGCAATAACATCACTGCCTTCCTGGTTACTCAGGAAGTAATCAGGTAAAAAGAAAAGCTACAGATTGAGATCACTGCAGTAAGTAAATGGAGTTCTGTGATATAAAGTAAAGGTTGGAATAGAAGTGGAGAACACATTGATGAAGTAGGTCAGCAAAAATCTCTTTAAGAAAGAGAGGACATTTTGGGGTGCCAGGGTGGCTCAGTCGGTTAAATGTCTGACTTTGACTCAGGTTATGATCTCACGATTCGTGGGTTTGAGCCCCACATCGGGCTCTGTGCTGACAGCTAGGAGCCTCGAGCCTGTCTTCAGATCCTGTGATTCCTTCTCTCTCTGACCCTCCCCTGTCCACACTGTCTCTCTCTCTCTCTCATAAATAAATAAAAACATTTTAAAAAATTTTAAAAAGAGAGGACATTTCAACTGAAACATGAATTATGAGAAACAGTCAGGCAAACAGAGAGGCAGAGGAAAAGCACACTCCAAAAGGAAAGAGCAAATTTAAAAGTTTTTCAGAAAAACAGTTTTATGTATTCTCATAATAGTAACAAATTGAATACCCCTAGAGAGAAGTAAATGAAATGAAAGGTAGCAGAGGATGAGTGTGTACGTAAAAGTGGAGACTAGATCCAATGTGAGTATTACAGTAGTCCAGGAGAGAGATAGTGGTGACTGAAACTAAACAAGTATAATTGCAGAGAAAGGCTTTTAATTAACTTAAAAAATTTTTTTGATTGTGATATAATACACATAAAATATTTGTCATCTTAACTATTTGTAGGTGCATAAGCCAGTAGTATTTAATACATTCACAATGTTGTGTAACCATCACTCCTATAAATATTCAAACATTTCACTATGTCCAACAAAAGTTCTTTACCTACTACACAATAACTGCCCTTTCCTTCCAGCCTCTGGTAATCTCTATTGTCTGTGAATTTTTCTATTATAAATACTTCATGTAAGTAGAATCATCTGATATTTATCTTTCTGTGTCCAGCTTATTTCACTAAGCATAATGTTTTCAAGGTCAATCCATGTCATAGGAAATGTTAAGATGGCACTTTTTTATGGCTGAATAATATTCATTGTATGCATATGCCACATATTTTATTGAAAATGATTTAACCTTTATTTTTATTTTTTTAATATTTCTTTTTTTTTTTTTCTGAGAGACAGGGAGACAGAGCATGAGCAGGGGAAGGTAGAGAGAGAGGGGGAGACACAGAATCTGAATCAGGTTCCAGGCTCTGAGCTGTCAGCACAGAGCCAGACGTGGGGCTGGAACCCATAAACCATGAGATCATGACGTGAGCCAAAGTCAGACCCTTAACCAACTGAGCCACCCAGGTACCCCATTTAATCTTTATTTTGGAATTAGAATTAGTGAGACATGTGTTGAAATGGATGTAGGGATGGAGATGAAGGTAACAAAGATGATTCCTAGGATTCTAGCTTGTGAAAATAAGTCATAGAAGACTAATTGACTGAAACAGAGAACACGTGAGAAAGACATTCCTTAATCCCAATCAAACTAAATTCATAACCTACAGAATGGAAGAGAATTCTGGAAGGATGAGGCTTCCATTGAGTCTTAAATGATAAGTGTGAGTTAACCATGTAGAGAGAGATGCATGGGAAGAGGTTGGATACAGAATAAAATTCAAAAACAAGGATCAAATGATAAAAGTCATGATGATTTTTGTTTTATTCGTTTTACCTGGAGCATCCTTCCCTAATACCTCATGTCTCTATCTAAAATTGTCCTGATCTTCAAGTCTCAGGTGAAATGCCAGCTCTTCAAGCCTCCTTAGGCACTTACTTATGTTCTTTTAATGACATTTATCCTCCTTTGGCTTATATAACAATTTGTCCATTTCTCACCTATTTACTGTGAACCCTTTGAAGGCATGTATTATATCTTTAGCATATTTGTATCCTCTCACCGTAGCCAGTATTGTCACCCTACACAAAGAAGATGGTCAACATGTGTCAGTTTTAGCAGAATATCATTATTAAGAAGGGGAATAAAAACTGTTATGTCAATCACTAAGCCTAAAACAAGCCAAGAGGCTATAAAGAATGGGTTCCAAAAATAATTATTTGAAAATTTTTAAAATTTTCTTTGAGAGAGAGAGTGAGCATGAGCTGGGTAGAGGGGCAGAGAGGAGTCAGAGAATCCCAAGCAGGCTCCATGCTTAGTAGAAAACCCAATGTGGGGCTAGATCTCACAACCATGGGATCATGACCTGAATCAAAATCAAGTGTCAGAGGCTCAACTGATTGAACCACCGAGGCACCCAAATTGAAGTTTTAAATTTGAGTTCCTTATATAAGAATTAAATAATTATCTGATTGTCATTACAGTTTTGGAACAATGGAGAAAGCCCCCAAGTGACAGAGTAAATATCATAGAAACTTAATATATCAAAAGAAAAGGTAGATAATACTGAAATAATTAAGGGGGTGTTTGTTCCCCTACATTCATTGTTCAGTTTTGTGACCATGGAAATCTAATCATCACAAAGAACAATTCCTGGAGTGAAACTAGCAGTAAAGAAAATTATCGATGCTTTCATTTGTAACTTTTATCAAAATTGGTTGAGTATCTAAGTAGCTGACATTAGTTGAAGATGCAGCTTAGATTTCCTAATGCATTAACATAAAATATGTGAGCTTAAACTTATTCCTATTAGAAGAAGTACTTGCAAGTGTGTACATAGATTTCAGATATGTCTGTTATATAGAGAGAATTTAATCTTCATTAATCTAACAGTGTTCAGTGGTCCACTAGCAGTGGACAATGATAATAATGTTATCATTGTAGTCCAGTTTTATGAAGATGTGGCATTGTCTCACATGATGTTCTAAAGAGAATCTAGATAATTATGGATTTTGTTAAAAGTTTAGAAATCTGTATTAGAGTTGGTCAAATGGGCATATAAAGATTTAAAAAAAAAAACCTCAAGCGTCTAGTTAAATATAAACCCATGGCTCAGGGTTAAGAAAAGAAACAGTAGAGAGTAGGTTTATGTGAAAATAAAAGAACAGGGAAAAGAATGCTCTCCATTGTTCAGAGTGACAAAGAATTGGCAGGCATCCAAATGCCATGGGAGACAAGATTAATACTAAGTACATCTGTCAACATCCTGTTCGAAAATCTTAGCCAGGATCAGAGGTATCTGAAAACATCCAAAGGGGGTTTCGCCTAAGAATGAGTCATATTCTCTGCAGCAGAAAGCCCTAAAATATCAGTATAGGATGTTAGAAGTCAAACAAAATGTAGTGATGTCCAACTCCCATGTTTTACCAATGGGAAAAACGGGGCCCAGAAAACGCTTTCTACTCTGCACCAACAAGTAATGGTCAAAACATGCACTTGGAAGCCATACAGAATTAGGTTTGGATCCTGGTTTAGTGACTCAGACAAGTCCCTTACTATCTCTGAGCCCCAATTTCCTCAACCTATAATATGGGAATAACTATTTTTGGAGAATGGGCATGAGTTTAGAAATAAAGTGTATAAAATACCTGGTACAGAGAGAACCAACAAATGCTCAGTCTAACTATCCCCAATGCTAGGATTAGTGGATCACCTCAATCCTTGATGTAAGTGTATCCTCAATATACCTTCAGAGATCCACAGTCAGATTTCCTCTCCTCAATAAAGAACAGTGGTGAGAGTGATACACCATTCTATAAATACTTGGGCTTTTAATAACCTGGAAATATTTTATGAGTCAGTATTGTATAAAATGCCAGATGGAACTTACAAATTTTTCCAGTTCTTCAGCATAGCAAAGAATAGTTGACCACAAGGGGCAGAAATCTAATAACTTGGTGAAATTCTAAATACAACTGAGGGAATTTTTCACTTAAATATGCGTGGGGATGAGGTGTCAATGTTGTATATATGGGTGCCAAACTTGGTTTTGTAAGTATACAATGGCCTTTTTTTTTTAATTCAACAAGATTTACATTTTTTTAAATCTTTACTTATTTTTAATGTTTGTTTATTTTTGAGAGCGAGACAGAGCATGAGCAGGGAAGGGGCAGAGAGAGAAGGAGACTGAATCCAAAGCAGGCTCCAGGCTCTGAGCTGTCAACACAGAGCCCAATGCGATGCTTGAACTTGCAAACTGTGAGATCATGACCTGAGCCGAAGTCAGTCAATTAACCTACTGAGCCATCCAGACACCCTCAATTCGACAAGATTTTAATTCAACAACATTTAAGATAGAAAAAAAATCGAAGACTTCAAAGATTGAATGAATTTATAGGGAAGTAAAGGAAGATTCCTGAAGACTTTATGATTTGCCAAAGAGTAACACACAGCTGAAAGCTTTATCTGTCCTACTTAGCTACCTCCACTGTAAGTGTACATAATATGGAAATATAGGCCCTACCACTCACACATAGACTTAATCAATCACAGCCAATCTGATTGCTGAGACCTTTTAGTCCTAACTCTAACTTACCTGTATAGACAGTCATTAGCCATGACATGTTAAATGAGGAGGGACAATTTAAGTTTCTATAGCCAGGCTTCTGCTATGTCGAATGCACTCTTAGGATCATCCCTTTAAATATGAATATGAATCTGGGGCACCTGGGTGGTTCAGTTGGTTAAGCATCTGACTCTTAATTTCAACTCAGGTAGTCATCCTGCAGTTTGTGAGTTTGAGCCCCATGTCGGGTTCTGCACTGACAGTGCAGAGCCTGCTTGGGGTCTTCTCTCTACCCTCTCTCTCTTCCCCTCCTCAACTTCTGCTCTCTCTCTCTCTCTAAAAAAGACATCAATTAATTAAAAAAAAAGAAAAATTTTTTAAATGTTAAAAAAAATGAATAGGAATCTTTTATGCTGAGACAGGATTAAGTCATTAAGGAAATACTCTGTAACTAGTTTCTCCTAGTTACTATTTAGGATGTCTCCACATATGTGCCTAGAGTTGCCAATTTGATAATTTAGATCTAGGTCTCAGAGCTGAGAAAGGTATGAGATGCAAAGGATTTTTTAACTAGAAAGGATGTTAAGGCCCACGGACTACATCGAGTGAACCAAGGTGCTCCATTTACCCCTAAAGGGTGGGCCCATGCTATATGTTAGATATTTTGAGTTAGTTTCAACCACTTAACAATCAGGAGATTTCATACTACAAGCAAGACTTCCAGCTTCTCTGGAAAAGTTGGACATTGTGGCAATTCTGGGTCTGAATTCTTGCCTGCTGACCTTTGGTTAGAACTGGACAGTGGCAGCCCACTTCAATGCAGCAAGGTCTCCCTGAAGGTCCCATCTCCCCTCACTCCTGAGGGGCTTCCCCAGGCCAGTTCCACCTGCTGGCTTTACCTTCACAGCTCCTGACAGAGTCTAAACCATATGTGAGGGGTGAGAAAAAACAAAGCCCAGAGAGATCAAAAGACTGATGCTAGCTTCAGAGCCCAGATCTTGTATTTTTCCCTTGAGAAAGTCTTTGATGACTATTAGTGTGTTGTCTACTTCCAAAGAGATCAAATAAAGTATTATCCAGAGCAATTACTATAAGAAGTGAAATACCTCAGTAAAAAGTAACGGAACCACAGACAAAATATTACTGATTATCACACGCAATTTAGCTTAATCTTAGGTTACAAATATATTCTTAGAAGGAGGCCTAATTCTTATCAGGTAGTTGGCTCCTATAAGGTTTTTTATCTCTCAACTGGCTTTATTTGGATGTCAAATATCACCATACATTAGGAGTCACATGAGAATTACTGGAATCTAAACTTCTAGGCCTTTTTTCAAGGAGGTCCTGACTTAGTATGCATATGTTGAAATGTAGGAATGTGCATTTTTGATGCGTATCACAGGTAATTTATTATACTTACTCATCAGAGTAAGAGGTCACTTTCACATCTTCAGTTCTGATCTCAAGCTCCAGACCATAATCATGAGACTCTGTCCCCTTTACTCAGACAACAGATGTTTACTGTGGTCCCTACATTCTTTCCCTTCTTTTTTCTGTGTTCTCTGCCTGGTGGTTTGTAAAAGAGAAACCCAAATAAGATATGACTGACAGAGTATGAGGGATCTGAATATAATTACCTAAATGTAATTGCTCAATTGCAATGTTTTTTCCATGGTGACTAGGTTAATAATTACAGTATCTCCCACCTACTTTAGTGACTTCTTGGCTCCTCTTTTTAAAGAGGAAAAAAATTCAACTCAAATCGAAAAAAAAAATCCTTTCTGAACCAAGCTGACCATGAGTTTTTGAAACTTTGCTTTGAAACTTCAGGTCAACTTGTTTTGTTTCTTCCCTAAAATGTGTGTCCTTTAAAGGTTTTATACTTTGTCTCCTATGCCTCTTAAGTAGATTTTTAATACCACCAAATGAGCAAAATACACTGTTATTCAGTACTCCTCTTGCATGTAACCACCATTTGATTCCACCTAGGTGAACAAGATTTCATACGCTATATTATAGCAGAATCCACTTAAGCTTATCTTGTTTGAAGCAGTTTTAAAGGGAAAAATTCTATATTCAGTCCAACAGAAAGTAAAAAAAGAAATAGAAAATATAAAGTTAGTTTCTTAGAAGAATTTGCCAAATAGGGATATAGTATCTGTCTCCAATTAACCCATACTGAAATTCTGCAGAAGGAACACCATATTACAGAAGATAAGGAGAAAAAGAAAAATTTCATTGAAGCTGAATTCTCAGTAGGATAGCTCTGAATGTATAAGTTCAGGTTCTCAGGTTATACCTGCTAACAATAGAGCAATTCTTGATGTAAAAGCACACAACTCTAATCAGGCCACTCTTCTAAGGAGAGGTACGGCCTTGGAGGATTTTTTTTAATACCATTTAATGGAAACCAAACTTAAAACTCTGTAATTCCACATAGGCATAAGAAAAGGGCATATATAATGTTTTCTTTTCTCAGTTTTCAGACTAGGAGTTGGCTTTTGAGAATTTTCTCTTTCCCTTGTTATTGTTCAAAATTTTGCATTAGAATAGATGTTTTACTTTAGGAAATTCCTTTAAAAAATTATTTGAGAATGTGAAAATATTTGAGACTCTTTCAGGTTCTAATGTGAAATGTAACTTTTATAAAACTAAAATATAGGAGGGGGGCACCTGGATGGCTCAGTCAGTTAAGCCTCCAACGGGATTTTGGCTCAGGTCATGATTCAGGGTCTTGGGATCAAGTCCCAAGTCAGGCTCTGTGCTGACAATGCCAAGCCTGCTTAGGATTCTCTCTCTGCCTCACCCCTGCTTGCCCATTCTCATGCTCTCTCAAAATAAATAAATAAATAAATAAATAAATAAATAAATAAATAAAGTTTAAAAAATACGAAAACAGGTTAATGTGCTTCAGAATTCATTACTTGACATGATTCTACCTAGTAATTTAGCCCTTCCCTAATGTCAAAAGAGAAGCTTCAGGTACTGGGTATTATAACAGTACTACTTTTGTAAAAAGGTTTAAAAAAATTGGGGCATCTGGGTGGCTTAGTCAGTTAAGCATCCATCTTTGACTCAGGTCATGATCTCATGGTTTGTGAGCTGGAGCCCCATATCAGGCACTGTGCTGACAGCTCAGAGCCTGGAACCTGCTTCAGATTCTGTGTCACTCTCTCACTCTCTCTCTCGGCCCCTCCCACACTGATGCTCTGTCTCTGTCTCTCAAAAATGAGTAAACATTTAAAAAAATTTGCTTAATTTCAGTTTTGTCATTAACATAGGACATTAGCAATCAGATATCTTTAAAACATGATAGAGAATATTTTAATGGCCTGAAAGAATTCTAATATGGTCCAAAATATTAGTTAATAGAGAAGGAGAAAGAGAGCTGAATTAGTTCCTAGAATCCAAGTTCCCTATATAATAAAGGGCTTGTTTATAGGTGGAGTTATTTAAGAAAAGTAAAAAAAAAAAATTACACTGTACTTTAGGCAGCAATAAGTAATCCTGTTCTGCAGGAATGTTGAAATGGGGGAAGAAGGGACGTGTTGAATAGACAGGAAGGAGATGGACATTAACACAGCACAGGAAGCATGAGAGGTTGTTAGACCCATGAAATACCCAGGATATGGAAGGATCAGCCTTACAGGGGAGCCCATTCCCAGACCTACATCCCCAGAATTGTCTTACCAGCTGACTGGGGAGAGAAAGAGGTAGAAAATGGAGGTCACTGTGAATTAAAAGGCTCCAGGGTAGATCTGTAGCAATTCAGTACTTAGGACAGAATTCATGTTTCTGAACAAGACTTGGGGCTCTCGGGCACATGGGTCATATCTACAAAGGGCAGACTTGCTCTGGGAGTAGGGGGTCCCTGACCTCAGTTTTGCCTTCTCAATGGCGCCTGCTCTGAATGCCAGGGTGGTGATAACATCCAGAGAGTTGGTTTCTTAGAGTCAACTAGCTTTTGAGGAAGAAAGCAGAAATTTTATGAATGAGTCATAAGTCACAGATGTTTTGAAATTTAGTTCCAAATCTTATAGAATACTGATGATTTTATACTCCAGAGTAAAAGTGAGAATTATGCCTTTATTTTTCTGTTCTGCATTTTTTAGAGGATGGAGGTAGGGTAGGGGAGACTTCTTTCCAGTAAAACAAGTGAAATGCTTTAAGACAGAGGTTAAAAGAGGACTAAAAAGCAAACGTTCTAAATAGACATTTGCCTGAGGAGAAAAGATGTACAAGCCAAGCAGTGGAAAGGCTAAGACACCTTCAGAAGCAGAAACACAGGCCCTGCTCTGAGGTTGCTGACTGGGTCCCCATTAGCTCGTACAATGTCTGTAGAAAAGGAAATGTTTGGATAGAGTATCTGGAACAAAAAAGGGCTGGCTTAGTCATAAAGCTTTAATGTCAACAAGTAGAAGTCCTGCTTCAAAACTTACAAGGCATATACACAGCTTCCCAAATGCCAGCCATAAATATGAAAGGTTGTCATACATACCCTCCAATCCCCACAAAATTAAGAAAAAGGGTAATGAGAAAACAGGGGCTTCACCCACTATCCATTCAAACCAAATCACCTAGCAAAGAATCTGTAGATTCAAGTCTTGTTCGTGGGCTTGCAATAACCCAGCTTGAAGACTCAGGCCTGATCATGGTCTTGCAGAAGCAGACTCACTATTTGCAGTGTTTTCAAAATTATAGTAAATTCTTAAAGAACCTGCACGTTTACCTTTGAATATCTACTCAAATCCCATGGATGTGTGTACGTCCCAAAGGGACAGCAATGGGCATAACAAGGGGGCATGGACTCTAAATTCTGTATGGGATGGCACATCTCTCCTTAATGGTTATCCTCAAGTTCATGTTTCCACTGATAATCAAGTAGTGGCTTCAGATCCCCAGAGAAAACTCCAGCCAGATCCAAAAGCACCTGCCCTCTCAGGTGTTTAGTATGATATAAAAGTTTATCCATTATTTGTCAGAGACATTGTAACATTTGCCTGGAATATCAAATTCTCAGGAAAAAAAAATAGAACATGAAAAACAGGGATCTGAATCCCAGCTGTGCTCATCTTAATATTTTGGCTGATTCTCAGGTTCCTCATTGCTCTAAAACCGCAAGAGTGTAGTTAGAGTTTGTTGGGAAAAACATATGGAAACGTCCACACCACTTCCTTTTCCTGGAGGTAACTCTTTCTCCTTGAGATGCTACACCTATATTTAGCTACTATATTTATTTCAACTCATCCTAAACTCAGTGGTACAGGTCAAGTGGAATAACGTTTAGTTTACTAGTTACAAAAGAAGCACTAAGGCCGGTCCAGTTTCAAGGGGAGGAAAGTTAGATTCTACATGATGGGGGGCAGAGGGGAGGTAGTCAGCTTATGTTTCAAAAGAGCATGAAGGACAGGACATATTGATGTGGCAATGTTTGGCAAATATTGTCAGCCACACGTGGCTTGTTGCATAACCCTCATTTGAAGGTCAAAAGCTGAGTATATATGGTCTGTTGGCATTTTCTTTATAACAAATTCCAATTTCTCCTCAGGCATATAAATACATACAGCAGATGAGCACAAAAGATTCTGGATTCAGGAAGACAAAAGAGAAAGCGCATTAAACACTGTAAAACATTCTCACAAACGCACCTATGACTCTTATAAAGTGATAAGGATCCTGAGCCATGATCTCATGGATGTAATTCCTTGGCTTCCTACAGACTTAGCTACCAAGCTAGGGAGACACAACAAACGCTTTGATTTAACTAGGTTTCTTTCAAATTACTTTTTATTAAAGCAGTACTGTATAAAAGCTGATACTGCCATGTGGCTCAGGTCTTAACTAAATAGTTTTCTGCAAAAGGACTGTTTTGAGAAAAAAACTTTAACTTCTGGGTTCATAATAAAACTTTTTCCCCCAGACAACACATACTTTGGTTAAAAATATGTTTAAGCCTATATAGGTTGTTTGTTTTTAAGCAGAAATATAAATAGTCCAAACAATGAGACACGATTATCACCTATTTTATTTCACACAATAAAAAAGAGAATCTACTTGGAGTAAACAAAACAGATAATAAGTTCCTTGCTTTCATGAAACGTAGGTACTGGAACTCATTGCATGTTGTTTCACTGCAATATTCCTCAAGAAATGAAAGTGTTTTGTTTTTTCACAACACTTCTAGGTAATGCCATGAAAAACTGTTCCATTCCAAATGGCAAAAATCAACCATTCAAAAAACTGAAATGGCATGAACAATCATCTGTGATTTGCTGTTCTTCTGGATAGACCTAGGCCAAAGAAGGAGTGCTAAGGAAGTTGTTGCCAAATTTATGTCTCATTGGCATTTTTATTAATTATTAGTCTAAGTTTGGGCTGGTGAAGAAAATACAAGTGTGAGGTGCTGGATATCTTATAAACTATACTGACATCCCTACTGAATTTGACTGATTAGAAAAGTAAACAAATATAAAGAGTCTGAAAACTAATAGAGAAATCAGAATCATTAGTTTAGATAGGAAAAGCAAACACAATTAAAAGTAAAACCAAAAATAATGAAATAATTACAGAAGGAATGAGAGAAGAGGAGGGTGTTTTTACACCAGTTTTAAAGAAAGTCTAAGGCAAAAAGAGCCTGGCATCCAAGAATCTTCCTACATGCTCTAAATCAGGCCTTCTTCACCTTTTATAAGTATTGCCATCACACACAATTTTGATGGTTCATCTCAAACTCCACCACCCTGAAGCTATTGCAACATTCCAATCCTTTTTAACTTGGTCCCTCATTGACCTATAGTCCTGATCCTATGCTTCCCATATTGGCCCTTGATTATGCTAGATCCTCTATCATTTCCTAATTGTCATATTTGTAAGCTTTGTGAAACCAGTTCCCCAGTGCCCAAAGTAAGCAGTCAACCTTTAGGACTAGTCAGTCAATCACACATAGTCACAGGAAGAATGAACAACCTTGTCTTCTCAACATGGAAATGTGTCAGGTAGAATGAGGTACAAATCAGAGTATCAGGGTAAGCAGAATGAAATCTGCTTCATGAAATTCCTTCAAGGTATTCTTTATACAGGTCTTCGGAGAAATTCCCACACCAAAGCCAATGCTCAAGTGCATAATACCAACCAGCACCATCCCCAGTCTTAGACGGCAAAAATAAATAAAACCCAGTTTCTCCTGACCTCTCTGCCCACACACATTTTACTCAGGGAGTTGGAGGTGTGAGGCTGCACTGAAGATAGATAATGGTCTTAAATGGTTTAGGCAAGGTGGCCCAGGAGCTAGCTGTGTGAAGATACTAATGAATTTCAGGAAAACTGGACGCTTATGGCCATTAAAAGGTCTTAACTGACAAGAAGAAGTAAACTCTCAATCTGAAATGCTTTCCTAAGAGAACCAGAATACAAAAAAAAAAAGAAAAAAGTAAACCCAAAATATAGTTGAGTTTAAATAGAGTAATGGCTTAATATGTTCCATTTAATCATCCACAGTGATAATGACAGCTTAAGAAGAGCAAGAGAGAAATTACCCAATTCCTCTCCTTCATTTGATGGAAGACAAAACTGAGGACTACTGGGTAATTTATGCTAGCAACCAATAGGAACAGAGATCATATGTGAGAGTCAATCTAAGTGCAGTCAGAAAGTAATTATGTTGTTAAGAATAAACTAGATTTATATGCTCAAAAATCACATCTTTCTAATTGTCGTAAAAAATGGAATAAAAAATTCATTGTTTTAACCATTTTCACGTGTATAATTTGGTGGCATTATAATACATTCACATTGCCATGTGACATCATTGCCACCATTTAGCTCCAGAACTTGGCCCTCATCCTAGACAGAAACTCTGTGCCCACTAATTGCTCATTCCTCTTCCCCAGCCCTCCATAACTACTTTTCCATTTTCTGTCTCTATAAATTTGACTATTTTGGCTACCTCCTGTAAATAGGATCATTCACTATTTGTCCTCTTGTCATTAGCTTCTTTCTCTAAGCACAGTGTCTTCAAAACTCATCTACGTTGGAGCAAGTGTCAAAATCTCCTTCCTTTTTAAGGTTGAGGAATATTCTATCACATGCATCTACCACATCTGTTTAGCCAGGCATCTGTCAGTGGACATCAGGCTTCTTTCCATGTTTTGGCTATTATGAATAATGCTGCTTAGGACCATTGGTATACAGATATCTGTGGACTTTCCCCTCTCACTTCTGGGGGAATGTATCTAAAATCACAATTACTGGATCATATGGTAATTTTATTTTTTGTTTGTTGAGGAATTGCCAGACAGTTTTCCGTAGATGTTATGCTATCTTACATTTCTACCAACAATGTGCAAGTGTTCAATTTCTCCATCTTCTTGCCAACATTTGGTATTTTCTGGTATTTTGGGGGGTGTTTTTTCTTTGTTTCATAATAGCCATCCTAGTGGGTATGAAATGTTATCTCACTGTGGTTTTGGAAAAAATCACATCTTTTTACCACTGAGAAATCCTAGCACTGGCACTGTGTGTGTGTGTGTGCGTGTGTGTGTGCGCACATGCTCACGTGCATGTGAGAGCCCATGTCTGTTCCATCCTTTTTTTGAATTTAAAAATGTCTTACTTGCTGCTTACAAGAGGATTCATACCAACAAACAATGTTGAACTAACCCACAAGTTAGCATTTTAATCTTTTAAACCAAGACAAATAAATAATTAATTTATATAGGTGCGAAATTTTTTTTCAAATATTCTCTTATAACAAAGTGTTTCATCTATCCTAAACCCTTAGATATAGGTTATAAATTTATCTCAAGTAATTTACATTGAAAACATTTTTTTCAACCATTTCAAATTTTTACTTTAAGTTGGCTTTATCTTAATTAGCTATCTCAAATAATTAAATCTTTAGCCTCAATTTTACTTCAAGAGGTTTTGAGTTTCCATTTAATATTTTACTAGTGATAAAACATGAAAAAATCGAAGTCACCAAAAATCTTTGGTATTGTGGTGACTCTTCTCTAAATAGTACAGGCAAACAAACCTATAATCATCCTTATCCTTCTTTGTTTAACCAGTTAATATGAAGTGAGAATCTAGATATTTAATGCATAGCCCACAGCATTCTGTCCTGCTAGTCACAATAGTAATGGTGTGTAAACTCTGCAGACATGGCAATCAGATTCTAATAAACAGGAAGTGTATCTGGGAGGGAATATCAGTGCTTCTGGTCTACTCAGCATTGGTGCTAAGACTATGCTCACAATTCAGGGTGGCTTAACGCCACTCTTTTGCTCTTCTGAAGTAGAGTCATGGCCATCTGATGCCTAATCTTACACACACACTGACTGTACACATTTCACTGCATGTTCATCCCCAGGACAGCAAACTTTCTGGTTCTTTTGCAAGACAGATGATTTTATAGAGGGGAATACTTAAAACATACTAATACTCTAAGCTAAATCATTTCCCCTTGTGATGTAATTTGGGTTCTTTGATTTGGCCAGGTCAGGTTTTCTCTTAGGAACTTAAACATCTAAGGATTTCTATTAACAACTAAATGAAATGAAGTTTATAAGAAGAGGTTTTCTAAATCTGATTTTTACAGAAGTATAAAGGAGTATTACTCATAAAATAACATTATCAGTCATTCTTGTCTCATCTTTCACTTTTCCAAAACAAAATAAAAACTTCAAGTACATCACAAACAAATTTTAACATCACTACTCCCTGATAAAATTTAAGTACATTAGTGCTATCATATTACTTGCTCAGGGAAAAGTTATAAAAGTGTTTTGAAATGTAAGTCCTAGTTTTAATAATTTATTTTTATTTCTCCTCAACTTTCCTTTTGCCATTAAGTGTAGACCTTGAGACTAAGACTTATTTCTCAGAATAGGCAGTCTAGTACAAAGAATTAACTTTGGCTTTCAAACTGACATTTTTAAAAAATGATTATTTGTTTTTGAGAGAGAGAGAGAGAGAGAGACAGAGCATGAGCAGGGAAGGGACAGAGAGAGAGGGAGATAGAATTCAAAGGATTCAGGCTCCAAGCTTTCAGCACAGAGCCCAATACAGGGCTGAAACTCATGAGCCACAAGATCATGACCTTAGCCGAAGTTGGTGGCTTAACCAACTGAGCCACCCAGGAGCTCCCAAACTGAGATTTTTAAAGCTCCCTAAGAATATAGTAGTTTTGAAAATCAGGCTTTGAAGACAAAGAATCATTTTCTCAGTTTCTCAAAATCCTATTTTTTCATAGGTTGGAACCTCTAACATTCAATCATTTTTTTATCATTAAGAACGGAGTATTTAATCTTTTACCAATAAGAATGGAAATCTATTATTTTTCATCCTAGATTATAGATCATATATTTAGAACACAAGCTTGGAGAACTGGCTCAAGATTGCACCCAAGAAAAGGACATTAGGTTATGTGGCATAAAGAAAATTCTTACTTTACTGTCCTGACAAGAAGAGCCAAAGACAGAAGAGAAAGAAGGATGGGTGAAGACAGACATAGGGTCAAACCCCTGGGAGAAAACAATAGGTAGTAATACAAACACCCCATGGGACTGAGGCAAATTCCCTGCTTTACTACACAGCCTGAGGAGTCTGCCCTCTGAGAGACTCCTTGCTGACTGGCCAGAAGTAGGAGCACCTCTGATTCCCCATGTCTTAGATATTAGTCAAGGAAATAAAGGCATTCTCCTATGCCCCATCTGGGGTAGGAGTGAGGGGCAAAAGAGCTGAAACTCCAAGAGAGCTAGGGTTGGGGCAAAAAGGCAGGTTTGAGACCAAGAGAAGAAACCAGGGTCCTCAATGACAAGTTCCACTACAACATTTAAAAAGCAGCTAAAACCAGCTCAACAGAGAGCAATCAGCAAAAGATACCAGAGAGCATGGGGACAACAGTGACCTCACAGCAGGACTGCACAAATATCAGGGACCTTTCTGTCAAACCTCAGCAGTACGGTGTTTACTATGGCAAAGGATGAGAGAAAATGGTGAGAAGGCCCCAGAACTGACTTAAATCCTGTAGGAAGAGAGAAGCGACTGTCTTCAACTACAAGGATGTCATAACCCTGAGTAGGCAAGTTCAGGTTAATTATTTTCTTCCAGCTTCCAAGTGACAACAGGATATCAATTAAAAACCAAGAAATCAATTAAATTTTGAGGCATACTGCATTAGACATGGATAAATACGTTCTTCAAGATGGGTTGCATTTAAGAAACATTTTTTTCTCTTTTGAAGCTGTTTACAACTTTTTGATTTTCTGCCTTCTTTGTAGTCTTCTGTGCAGTTAATATTCGATGGACCCAATCTCAACAGCTACACATCCTGTAAAGTTTAACAATTTGTCCATCATCATATAATTGCTAAATGAAAGAACTTAACATAGCACTTACATTTTCTGACATCAGAAGGTCTAAGAGTGCCTTCATATAAAGAGATGCTGTTTTGTTTTGAAGTTTTATTTTTTTTTAATGTTTTATTTATTTTTGAAGGAGAGAGAGAGAAAGCATGAGCAGGGGAGGAGCAGAGAGAGAGGGAGATATGGAATATGAAGCAGGCTCCAGGCTCTGAGCTGTCCGCACAGAGCCTGACACGGGGCTCGAACCCACAAACTGTGAGACTATGACCGGAGCAAAAGTCGGAGGCTTAACCGATTGAGCCACCCAGACGCCCCTATATAAAGTGCAAAGATTATGATACACTGAATTTTACTAAACTAATGATAAATGACTTCTTTTATTTTTATTTTTCTGGTCAAGACAGAGAAACAGAAAGGTTCAAGTCTTGATAAAATGGCTTATAAGTATTATTTCATTTCTTAGGGAAGATTAGAATCTCGAGTAACCTTTGAGATGTTTCTTATTAGCTCTTCTGTTAAAAAACATCCGTACAAGGATCAAATTTCAGTATTTTTCAAAACGTGCTCATTTTAATTTTGGCAGTTTCCTTACTTCCGCTGTGTCTGCCAAGTCAAACACCTGTGTGAAAGAGACCTGTCAAACAGATCACACAGAGGGAGTGATGCTAAGATGATGGAGATAATCAGAATGTGCTACAAAGACAAGCTGACCTTCTTGAATCTCCAGAGCCTCAAGGTGATTTCAGGTCAGCAGCATCTTCTCCCCGAAGCTAGAGGCCAGACCTTCCCTGTCTTGCTTGTCCATATGCAAAATGACATATGCCTGTATGGCTTTCAAGGTGATATACTGTAAAACTTTCCATTTATTTCTCTTTAAACTGGATCCTTATGTACTGAGTCCCTGGAAGCCTTTAGCATCCTCACGTAATAGTAAATTCAAAAGCTCGGAAGACAAGAATGGGTGCCAACATTTGATTCTGGCTTCCCAAGTAATTATAAAGAAGTCAGGTTCGAATGAACCAATGCTGTACCTTTCTCAGATTTGCTGGCTAATGTATCCACCTTTATTAGCAAGTGAGTGGGGTAGAATGATGCAATATAAAAGAAACGTTCCATTTGTGTTTCCAAATGATTGGGTATATAATAGGGAAAACTAGACAACAGTAAACTCTCAGCATTGAACTAGTAATTGTTGAGAACTGAATAAAGATACAGGAGTTTAAATACTTGTATGTAGCACCATTCCCCCTAACATTCTCATTGTTTCCCCATCTTAGTAAACATGGAGATTTCTGTCCCCATGCAGGAGCTGTAAGAAAGGTAGTATCCAGTAGTAAACAGTGGACCACTGACAGTCCAGATCACAGTGTTTCACATGACCCTATCTACAGGCTAACAGCAGTATTCTGCCAAAGTATAATCCATGGGGAATAAGCCTTTGAGGTTGTTTAAAAGTGGTAGGCTGTGAGAGAGAAGCCTATTTCCTTTCCTAGATCCTAATTTAGCTGGAAAATGAAGACAGAATATGAGTTTCCTGTAGCTTCATGCATTGTGTAATTTTATGGGAGATAAACAAACTTGCTCTGTATGACTTATAGGAGCCAGCTGAGATATTTACTTTTATGCAAAATGTGACCCTCAAGCTACATACAGCACATCATCCCACAAAGATACAAAATAGCTCTGAACAATGCCCCTTTACAACTAGTCCCATCATCCAAGAACCGAGATCGCTTTCTTAAATTTCACAAGGCATATGTTGAGCTCTATAATATTGTGAAGACATCAACCAACATTTGTGAAACATGGGGGTGGGCCATGTAAGTGTATGAGCCCTGGAGATAGGAAGCCAGGTGACACTCTATCCCCAACAAGCTTACATGCCACAGGAGGGGACACGAACGTAGATACGCAAATACTAAAGATAGTCCACTGTGTTCCGATGGCTGAAGAAAAACTGGACAATAAGCCTGCTGCTGTGATGTACACTAGGCAAGTCCTCATGATTCCAGAGGTACTGCCACTTACTTGTAATCAAAATGGACATTTCCTACACCTTCTCCCATACATTGATCACAGAAAGCTAAAAGTGCATACACATATGGTATTCCTCTCAGCACAAATTACAGGAGTCATGCTCCATGATTTACATTTGTTGATGGTTGGACATTCATATAGAGAGAGAATTTTGTCTTCCAGGTCCACAGAGAGGATGACCAAATACAGTAAAAGTGAGAAAGAGGGAGAGTATTAATACAACAATTCCCTATTTTTGCCTCATTTTAAGCACTTTACCCAGTTATTTTAAGCCTGATATACACTTATCTCCCATTCCCTACCACCTCCTACCAAAAAAAAAGTTTTTGTCAAGAAACAAGAAAACATTAAGCAAGGAAATGCTACTAGCATAAGCGGGTGTCTTCAGGCTGCCCTTCTAGTAGGTTCCCAAGTTGTGTATTTTCATTGACAGTGTCTAACAACAGGTTGTGTATTTTCATTGACAGTGTCTAACAACAGGTTGTATAGTTGTTTTCCTGTTATGGCCAACAAAAACAAGTTCCTGGGGATAGGAAAAAAAAATTTGTACTCCACACTTTTTTTTCCTTTTAAGTATGATATTTAAAGTTTATATAGAGAGACTGTAGAACTTGAAGTATTCCAGGAAGCCAAGGACTTGTGCATTTACAGAAAACACAGGAAAAAAACTGTCTCCTTGATAATGGGTGCAGCCTCTTGATCAGATCCCTTCAGGTAATAAATAAGGTATTCAATGGAGCTTTCATATCCAGTATACCTGGGATTGTTCAGGAAAAGGATTTTTCACTTTCTGGTTAGATTTTTATAAGCAACTAAAATTTCTGCTCCAGTTTCTTCTCTCCTATTTGGTTTTTGCTGAGTTCCACAATGCTTCAAGAAGACTGTCTAAGGCTTGTTCTGCAGTACCGTATAACCAGGTTTATACCTAACCATGGAAGAACCAAAACCAGTTCCAGATTACCTCTCCTATTACCTTGTTACTTAGGATGAGATAATCTTTCAAACTTAAAAGTAAATTGAATTCTACTAAATCCATGTTCTGGATGTAGCCTTGATCCAATACTCTGTCCTATCATCAAAAGTTACACTGTCCAAAAGCTCTCTCGTGCTATGTTAATACCTAGCTATGGTGTTCAGCAGCAGAAGAAATGTTCTGTTTCATGTGTGAACTTTCCAGAGACAGTATGATGCAGGAATGACATCAGTGGTTTTGGAGTCAAATAGACCTAAATTTGAATTCCAGCTGAGTAATTTTCTGCTGTGATAGGGGGGGGAATTCTATAAATGCAGTATTATGATGCCTATTTTACAGACCAAGAAAATGAAGCCCAAAGAAGTCAGTTACTCCAGGACACAGAATGAGTAAATGGCCCAGAGAAAATTCAAATGCCGACAACACTTTGCCATATTTCCTTTCAAATTGGGTCTTCACCTCCCTGGGCTTGAATCCTTCACTTGTTTGGATTAATATCTGTTATAAGCCTACATTTACCTCTTCACTGTTGGCAACTACGTAGTTCTACATCTTGAGGTCTCTCTGACCACAAAAGGAAAAGAACACATCCTAAGCACCCTGGGAAAAAATTTTTTTTCCAGTTCAGTTCCACTTAGACTGCTGCTTTCTATACATACTGTGTGTGTTTCAGATTTTGAAACCAAGCTGTAATTAAATCTGATGTGGAGATGGTCAGTTTTGGAGACTTATAAATCACATGACTTCAAATCCCCTGGAGACACAGAGGAAAAAGATATAGAAGAATTTTCTCCTAGAAATCTCTGAAGATTTCAGGAGTCAGTAACAAGAATAGGCCTTTTAGATTGAAATCTCCAGTCAACTTCCTGAGATAAAACCAGAAGAATTTCCTGAAGACTCGGTATCTTCCAACCAATGGCTCACACTAATAGGACATTTGCTGGAGGGCAAAATAGGAGTTAATATGCTTACCAAGACCCATCCTTCTCAAATCCTTCACTTACCCCAGGTTGAGGAAGGTGGAAAAGTCAATCAAAAATAGGGTTGAGGGAATATATACCTACCACCAACAATTTGAGGGGTTTTTTTTAATGAAGTATAGTTGACATAAAATGTTATATTAGTTTCAGGTATATAACATAGTCACTGGACAACATTTACATTTGTTTTGACTTGAACTTTTTGGTGTGTTTGTATGAATGGACAGAGGTTAGAGAAGGTAGGGAAGAAAATTAAACAATTGGAGGGGGTAGAATTATTATAATAAATGTTCCAAAACAAAAATAACTGCCCCTTGGAAATTATAGCAGAAAGGACAAGTAAAAAACTGATCTAGTGATAATGAATGTCATGGAGAAAATAAGTTTCACATTTTTTTGATCTGGAATGCTGATTGGTTCAGGATGTTTATAATTGGAGACATTTACAACCTTGCTTAATATATCTTGCCTTGCAGAGCCACAAATGGAAATTTCTTCTATACCGTCTATCCTGACTAGTATAGGTCTACAATCTCTTATCTGAAACTGGGAGACCAAATATGTTTCAGAAGGCAGAATTTTTCAAATTTCAAAAGTAATCCCAATAGGGACAATATTCCATCACCAAATATATTCATACAATATTTACACTGAATGGGTTATGGTTATCTAAATACTATAAATAGCTTTCCATCAGTTCAGATCAGATTTGCTGCTAAATGTATTCAGATCAGGTCAGGTCAGATTCTGCCACCAGATGAGCTATGAAAAACTTTATTTTTCCAGAGTTTTTAGGATTTTGAAAATAGAGCTATGGGATTGTGAACCTATACAAATGGAAACTTCTATTTGACTGTTCTATTAAAGGGAAACAGCTAATTTATAGGAAGATAATAATAATCAAAAAACTTCAGGATACTTAGAAATTGCAGGTACATAATAATAATACTATAGTTAATTTTCTTTAGCAATTATTATGTACCCATCACTATCCTAAGAGCTTAGCATTAATTAACCCACATAATTCTCTTAGAGTTCTATGGAGTACCATATTGATGTACTGATAGCCCCATTTACAGATAAGAGTCATTCTGCCAAGCTCACACAGCAAGTTCATTGGAAGGGCCCTAGTTTGAAGACAGATTGCTCCTTTCTGTAGACTATTGTGTTATGTTCCACAGAAAGAACACAATTCTTATTTATCATTCTACTCACATTCCTGTTAACCCTATAGGAAACTAAGGTGGATATATTACATGTAAAATTACTCTAATACTTCTCAAAATGCTTGATTTCATCAGAGTGTATATGGTGTTAGAAAATATTTGCAATTCTTTGTCTTGCAACTGAGACAATTAACAGATCATTGGCACAAACTTCTTATGAATAATAGAAGAACTGAGCATTTGTATTTTCCTTTTGAAAGTAGACTGGTTTCTAGTCACTGTTTTATCCCTAAGACCTAACTAAGGGGCACTTTTCAGGATGAATGAATGAGTCCAAATCTCCAAAATAAATAAACTCCATTCAGAAATGCCAAGTTATATTATTCCATTTGTTTATACTGGTTCTCATCAATGTTAATCCATTAGAATGTTTTAGAAATCAAACTTTTATGTTAATTTGTTTTTGTATAGAAATATCATATTGATGGAAAGGTAGTTAACAATCTTGCATTTGGTGGAATGTATTGTTTTTACTGGTCTCTACCAACTCCTGGCCATGCTTATCTGTCTGTGTGTATAGAATGTACGTATGCACACAGTTTTGTGTGACACATCCAGATAGGATCATGACTGATTCCACCAGCATCTGGAAAATGATGCTGCTTATCCAGTTTTACCACTCCAGATATTTGATTGCTAGTCAGGTGCTTCCACCCAGTTCCCATGCCTATCTCTAACAACATCTGAAAGGTTCTTTGACTCAGAACATTGTCAAGATGAAAGGTCAGGAAAGCCTAAAGCCATACTATGGGATGCACTATATACAGTTTTCTAGTTACTTTGAGAAAACCATATAGTTCTTTTTCGTAAAAGATTTTATTTCCAAGTAATGTCTACACCTAATGTGGGGCTCAAACTTACAAGCCCGAGATCAAGAGTCACATGCTCTCCTGATCAGGCAACCAGGCGCCCCCCCCAAACCATGTAGTTCTTATATTACCTCCCAATCCAATTTAAGGAATTTGTGGGTAAGCAAACAATTCCTTCTTGTTCCTGTTCATATTCTGCATCATTAGCATTGACCTGCAAGATTTCCTGTTCTTTCCTACCCCTGGCACTGGCCCAGTGTCAGCCTGGGATTGTCAGCCTATATATGGTAGAGTCACTCTCGAGTCAGAGCTGCCATGCACAAAGTAGCGAATTCTCAGTCTAGTTATCTGCAGTTGAAAAGGTTCTCCCTAGGGGCGCCTGGGTGGCTCAGTTGGTTGAGTCTCCGACTTCAGGTCAGATCTTGCATTCATGGGTTCGAGCCCCGCGTCAGGCTCTGTCCTGGCAGCTAGCTCAGAGCCTGGAGCCTGCTTCCAGTTCTGTGTCTCCCTCTCTCTCTGCCCCTCCCCCTCTCATGTTCTGTCTCTCTCTGTATCAAAAATAAATAAAACATTAAAAAACAATTAAAAAAAAAAAGAAAAGAAAAGGTTCTCCCTCAAGGCAGATAGTCTTTCTGTCGCTGAAGTTTTCTAGCAGATTCTACTTTGTTTACTGCACAAGATGATACTGGGACTTTAGAGAGTCACTATTTTGCAAAGCGTCCTCTGAAAAATTTGCCCAGTGACTGCTCAGTCCTGTAGCTTTTTCCTTTACTACGCTTCCTCACTAAGTCTCGTTTTCCTTCTCTCCTTTTTTCTGTCTGTCTCTTTCTCTGTCTCTCTGTACTTCTATCCATCCTGACTGCAGAGGCAGGATGAGCTATTACATCAGAGGGTGCAACTTTCAGGTGGGCTAAGTCTATATGAAGGATTCCCTATTGGATAGTAGCCACTTACCCTCTATTACTTCCTGTGTCAAATTATCTACTTCCTCTCTGGATATTTTTGGACCATACAGACATTTGTTTACACATGCACAGATACATATGCACCCCTAAGTCATCCTTGCAGAGAGATGATAATCTGAGGATTTGTTGTAATGACATTTATGATAACAGTTATTAATATAGAACCAATTAAAATTTTTAAAAATAATTTTAATTGAAATTCTTACTTGGCAGCATTCTTATTTTCCACAGTTGAGAGACTCATGCTTATATGCAAATAGCTAATTTTGTGGTTTATCATGCATAGGGATCATCATTTCCAGGAAGCTGAAAGCTTAAGAAGTATAGCTTCTGCTCAACTTTGGCAGCTTTGGCTATTTTTTTGTAAGAAAAGACTGACAAATAGTTTTGGGGTCATAGTGATATTAGATGAATACTAAATAAGCTCTTCACTCCTACCCATCCATCTATTAAAGAAGACAGAGTCAGAGTCACCATCAGTGCTTCCAATTTAACTCAGCAAGAATCTGGCACTTACCATGTACGCACCACTGGGCAAAACAGGTGTAGTATGGGCTGTTAAACCAAACATAAGGAGCTTAAATGGCAACATGTAAACTAACAACATATAAACAATGCAAAATCGTTTAGAATGTATGCCAAAAGTTCAAATTTCCTAATACAATCAGAGGATGCCAGAATTAAAAACAAAAAAAGTTCACTGATTATATAGATTAACATTTTTCTTTTACAAATGATGAGGTTGATGCACAGAGGGGTTGATTTGTCCAGAAGTTTAAGTACTTATTACAGTGGTGATCTCTGTGGGTGGGGGCCCCAAGCCCTCCCTTCGCATCTTTTCGGAGCTACCCTCTCTTCCTATCCTGAATTATGTAATTCACTTGCTGGCTCTTAGGCACTATTAATTTGTCCAAGGATATATTTTAGAATGTGCAAATAAATATATGTGTATTTTTTACTTTATGGCTGTCATTTTAGTAATGTTGACATTCTGGGCACTTATCATTATACACTAAAAAGTATATGCCTTAAAAATATCTCTTTTTGTTTAAAAAGTCTCTTCAAATGATAAACAAATATCAAAGGCAAATTTAAACCTAAACTAATTGAATTCTCTGTGTGTTCCTTAGCCAAGAAATAATTAATTCAATTTCTTCAATATCAAAATGTCACAATGAATAACTTCATCTTTCTCAAAACCAGCAAATTGCATCCAAAACAACCAACTTTTTATTCTGCTAGAAGCTTGATGCTGATGTGGATTTCCTATCCATTTGATTTTTATAATGTGCTTGATTTTAAGCTATCTTCCAGATAACAATTATTCAATTTATTGAAACTCTTACTAGGGAAATGGCTATAACATCAAATTCATAATAATTGACAGAGGTCTTTATTCATCATTCATTCATTTATTCATTCATTCATTCATTGTGTGTTCCACTTCTGTCAGAAAATTACTATTACATGGGGCACCTGGTTGGCTCAGTTGGTTGAGCATCTAAATTCGGCTCAGGTCATGATCTTGCGGTTTGTGAGTCTGGGTCCTGCATGGGGACTCTGTGCTGACAGCGTGGAGCCTAGAGTCTGCTTCAGATTATATGTCTCTCTAGTTTTACCAATCATAGTGATTCTATTTCCTTGCCAAGGGATTCTTTAGGAATATGCTATGACTATGGACAAAAGTATATAAGGTACATTCTGCTGAGAGGATCATAGAAAGTTTAATACTTAAAAAGGGCAGATAAGTGTTTCCTTTCTCTTCCAACTTTTAGACAACATCCTGGGAAGAATACAGCCATCTTGCAAATAGGAGGGAGAAACAAGAGAAACAACCTGGCTTCCCTGAGTCACAAAGTGAGCTAATCCTGGAATTCCCCAGATTTCACCTTTTATGCAATAATAAAGTTCCCATTGCCTAAATTGGTGATAGTCACCTGTTCTCCTATCTGAAGTGGAAATCACCCTGATTAATGTGCAGATCTTCCTTGGCTGATAATGAAATTATGTTCTGATAAGTCTATTGTAAGTAAAAACATTGTCAGTCAGAAATGCGTTTAACATAACTTACCTATAGAACACCATCGTAGGTCAGCCTAGCCAACCTTAAATGTGTTCAGAACACTTGCACTTGCCTATAACTGGGAAACATCTGTTAACACAAGGACTACTTTATGATCAAGTTTGGATTATCTGATGTAATATATTGAATACTGGGTTGAAATTAAACAGCAGAATGGCTACGTGGGTAAAGAGTGGTTACAACTGTATCAGGTATTTACCCTCATGATGACGCGGCTGGCAGGGAGCTGTAACTCACTGCTCCCTGCCCAACATCATGAGAGAGTATCATACTCCATACCACTAACCCCAGAAGAGATCAAAATTTACACTTTGAAATATGGCTTCTACTGAATGTGTATCCCTTTCACACCATCATGAAGTCAAAAAATCGTTAAGCTGAGCCATTTATAACTTGTGTACTGTCTGTAATCATAATATAATGTTAATTCCTTGAGACTAATTCCTAGTAAAAATAACCTTACTTAGTTGTTTAAACCCAAATGGAGTTTTAAAAAGTAAGATACTTGGGGCGCCTAGGTGCCTCAGTCAGTTGAGCGACCGACTTTGGCTCCGGTCACGAGCTCGTGGTTCCTGAGTACAAGCCCCTTGTCAAGCTCTGGGCTGCCAGCTCAGAACCTGAAGCCTGCTTCTGATTCTGTGTCTCCCTCTCTCTCTGCCCCTCCCCCACTTGTGGTCTGTCTTACTCTGTCTCTCAAAAATAAATAAACATTTAAAAAAACTTTTTTAGTTAAAAAAATGTAACAGATACTTTCAAAATTTTAGGTATACTTTGCCATTTGATGGTTCACTTCAAGTGGCTTGAAGAAAAGAGGTAAACAATTAATTCACATTAAATAATTGAATAATAATAAATAATAAATAATAATTAAGTGATATATCTTAAGCTAGAGACAAAAGGAGAACTCACCCTGCTAAAAATTAATGTGCTCCTAAGCTTTTGTTTATCCAGGTGGTTAGAGAACTAGAAGACACTGGGAGGGCCATCTTGGAAAGTAGCCAGAATAAATGCCCATAAGTCTTAATGGTAATCCTGCTTCCAGTTCCTAGGATTCCTATTATCTTAGCATTTTTTTAGATCAGAAATTAATAATAGATGGAAACAAAAAGAGTAAGACACTCGGCCTTTTGCTTTCTTGTTTCAAAGCCAGGAATATTCCATAAACAGCTGAGAAGTTGTGACTCCAGACCAGGAGCAGATGCCAATGGGGCAAGGCTTACATTGGGTTTGCATGGCTACCTGATGGTAGGTGTAGGTGGGTTGATGAGGACAAAAAGTGACCAACACATTTCATACCTATGCCTACCCAAGAACTGTGGTGGTATTGGCCATAATAATGAAAACAAGACATAAACATTTACTCTGCTTTCTGTGATTTGCTGAGCAAGTTCTTAGTAAAATAACACAGTAAGTGCCATGTGCTATGTAAATGTTTACTTCTCTCATCACTTCCCTTTTCTGTCTTTCCCACATTTCTTACAAGTTGAAGGGGAATGACATAGAAAGAGGAGAAAAACTGAAATCATAGTTATATAAGTTCTTTGAAACCTCTAAAAATTATACATATTATTTTTCAAATACTAATATACAATACATCTAAAATAAATCACAAAACTTCCCACTATCACAATAGAAGCATTTTGCTAAGTCTTTCAATAGTCGCCTAGACATTGTTTTTGTGTTTCCCCATAGTGCCTTCAATTTAAGCCGACCCTGAAAATAACTTCTTTGCCATCAGCCTTGATAATGTTTTGAAGGCATATAAATTACATGATGAAAGAGGTAACTAATCGGGAAAACATCCAGGAAAATTAACATTTGTACCAAATATCAGGAGGTTTCCTAAATAAAGAAAAGCTTATTTAAATTCCCTCATGGGGAATTTCTCCATCACGTTTGAATCATGTTTTGTAATTTGAAGATGAAATTACATCTTGACATTTCAAAAAAAATAAAATCAAGCCGGTAAATTGGAATGGCATTCCATGAGGAGGAGGAACTGAAAGAAAGCATATGTTCCATATGCTGTCATCAAAACAGAGCATTTCTATGTTTCCAGCTTATCTTAGCAGACACATCCCTAGGCACTCACCCTTCTCTAAGTCCATTTCTTACTGCTGTCTTGTTACTGTGAAATGTCAACCCACAGCAAGTTGCATAAAAGTACAAGAACGTTAATAAAAAAAAGAAGTTAGACTTGTATAGGAGGGGAGACGGAGAAGCAGTGCCTGTTTCTGTGCACTGTTCCTCTTAAGGGTGCCCTTGGATATTTTCCTACCCACTTCAACTCTGCTATTGTCTCTCATGCACTTAAACTTCAAGGCTTCTCTAAAACCCACGTTTCTCTTGGTCTCTTCTGAGCTAAACCTTGGAGATTCCAACAAAAAGGCCCAAATGCTCAGGCATGTCACTGTAAAGCCCATTTGTATCATCTGAAAAGTGGGTACCAACAACCATTAGTTCCTCATGGCCACCTATTATATTTCCCTAAAAGTAACTAACACCAAGAAATAATGGAGTCTGGGAAAGTTCTTCACAAAATAGTGCCCCATGGAGATTAACAACATAGTTTTTGAATGATAAGTACAAGTGGAAGGATGTTTCAGGAGTGTATTGCCTGATCTGATGGGTATGGAGACAATTAGACAAAGCTAAGAGTGATTTAGACATATAAATCAACAGGACTTAGTGGCAAGAGAGATGGAAGAGGATGAGAATAAAGGAGAAATCCAAAATAATACTCCAATTTCTGGTTTTAATGAGAAGATGTGTGATATTGACATTTTGCTCAGCTAGGGAATACTGAAAGGAAATTAATTTTGAAAGTTCCATAATGAGTTCAATGGAGGGAATCCCAGGTTCAGAGTTCAGGTCTCACCTGACTTGTAAGCTGGGTAGCATTCACCCAAATAGATTGCGACCAATGCAACAGAGAACACCTATAGAGAGAAGAAAGCTTAAGACCAGGAGTTTAAGGATCTCCATGCAGTAATTGCTCTAAAGAGGAACTCACAAGATGAGACCAAAGGAGTAGTCAGAAAGTTTGAAGGAAAACAGAGTGTTCTATTACAGAAATCAAGGGAAGAGTGTTATGGGAGGCTGTCAACAACTGCAAATGTTCAGAGGCCATTCAAGATGAACATTAAACCAAGTCCAGTAAACCAAGTCCAGTGGATTGTGTGACATCAGTATGCTCAGCAAGGCCAAGGTGAATAATGCGATGGAAAACAAAAGCTAGAGTGCACTGGGTTAACAGTTAGAAAGGTATGCAGAAAGGGAGTCAGAGTACGGACAACTACAACTCCAAGAGAGCTGACAGTAAACAGGGAGAAGAGTGGTAGAGAAATAGCTGAAAGGTCATTAAGCTCTGAAAGGATTCTATTTCCTTTTTAAGATGGTACCAAAAGAATACATTTAAATGCTAATGGCTTGGAGCCAGTAGCAAGGTTAACATTTATAAGGAAGAGAGAATAACAATGGCCTATGATTCCAGACCTCTCTGGATGTTTGGAAACCTTCAGTTGCCCTTTGTTGAAATTCAAGTCTTTGGTGACTGTACACCTAACTGAGCTTTCTGGGAATCCTATAATGGATAGATTTTTCTCATTACTCAAATGCTTGTTGGCTTTCCCTTTTGTATTTGCTTCTTATTACTGCTGTAACAAATTACCACAAGTTTAGTGGTTTAAAACAACACAAGTTTATTATTTTATAATTCTGGAGACCAGAAGTCCAAAACAGATGTCACTAGGTTAAAATCAAGGCATCAACAGACTATGTTCCTTATAGCAGCTTTAAACTAGAATCCGTTTCTTTGCTTTTTCCAGCTTCTAAAGACCAATTGCATTTCATAGCTTGTGGTTCCTTTCTCTGTCTTCAAAACCAGCAGTGTAACATCTTTAGGAATTTCTTTGTCTCTGACCTTTCACCTTCTTCCTCTAAGGAACCTTGTGATTATATAAAATATTCCTCGATAATCTAGAATAATCTTCCCATCTCAAAATCCTTGACTTATGAACATATGTAAAGTCCCTTTTGTCATATAGTATATTCACCATTTGGAGGACATTTTGGGGGACCCATTATTCTATACAGCTTTGCAGATATCTTTGTGGGGGTCGGGGGGCATTGCCTGACTACCATACCTCCCTACCTCTAAAGTACTCTGAAAAGCTTGCTGAGAATTATGGATGGAGCCCTAGGAGCTTCCTATGCTTGATGCTTTACATAATTAAAAATCTCAGTAATTAATCTCAGCAATGTCATTCTCTAATGAAGGAGCATTCACCACTTGGAGAACTATTCTGCATGTTGTAAAAATTCAACCTGGCCAGTACCAGCAGCAGTTGATTTTATCATTTATAGTATTCCCAATCAATCCTGTTTGATCCTTCAACTGGTATTTTTTAAGAAAAGAAAAAAGCTATTCTGACACTTGTTAAAACAGTAAGGAAGACTTTATTGAGGACTACTGAGATTAGTGTTGAGACTATCACAGTAGGAGGAGACAGGATACTGAAAATGGCAAGCACAAGTTGGGATTTATAGCAGAGGGGTAAGTCGGGTGTCAATAGGTAATGAGTTTAAGGGAAGGCAGGCCAAGGTGATCAGGTGTCACCTGGGCTGTGGTGGTGGATAAGGAATTTGATCAGATATGGAGGATGAGACACCAAGGGTGGGGATTTTCCATAAAGTGGTTTAGCAGAATTTTCTCTGCAACTGGGCTCTTGAAGACAAGGTTTAAGGATGAGGAATAGCAGATAAAAGGACTCAGAGGCAACCTAAATAAAGTTTGGTCAGCAAGAGAATCTTTGAAACTATAGTATTTTTTTGTAATTTATTCTCCTAAGCATAGATTTCTTATCTTTATTTTAAAAGTGTTGAGTCTAGTCCTAGCACTGAACCTAAGAGGCAGGTAAAAATCAGCAGTGCTGTCATTATCATCCCAGGGCTAATAAAAAGGAAGAAAATGACAGACACAATATAACTTAAAGAAGAGAAGAAGCCATGTGTGATGAGGTATAGCTGTCATGTCACTCAAAATTTTATACAAAAATGACTGCACCCAAGTGTCCTGCTGGGAGCACATTTAATGGCACTGTCAAGTCAACTAAATCAAAATGACTTTCCCTGTCCACAAAAATGAAGAATTCTTTATAATACCTTTCTCCATAAAAAGCCCACCAATTTTTATTGTCATTTTCAAATAATACTGCCAACACTATTATTACCATAGCATCATATAGTTTCTCAAAGACATGCAACACCAGAAACTATAACAAAGAACTACTTGAAAGTCATGCAAACAACTAAATTGGCTTTCTTCATCCTATAGAAATAGCCTCATATACCCTCTGTGCATCAGGAAGAAAATCAGGGAAGAGTTTCACTGTTACACTCTACTGCAACAATGCAGTGCAAATGATAATCATCTTTATTCTTATTCTCCCAACTGAGTCCATACTGATTCCACTGCAGATAAGCATAGAAACAGTCTTTCATCTATTGTCTCTTCTTTTTCTTCTTTTCTCATAGCCTCTGACTTATCTCCCTCCTGTAAATTTCCTTTTCTCCTACCAGGGTCCATTTTCACTTTTGGGCCTCTGGCCAGGCTGTCAGTCATTGTGCTTAATCCACTATCCTCTTCAAAGGAGGCAGAGTTACAGGAGGGAACTTCAGGTCCTGTTCATAGAAAAAGGTAAAAAAGGTTCCAAAAGAAGCTTTCCTTCCATTTATATTGACTACCTTTTGGCATAATTCATGCGCATTCTGATGCCAACAGTGTGTGTGTTGTTTCCCAATCTTGCTGAAGAACTCCTCCTTGTAGAACAATCTGGTATGCTCTGAGACCCTGAAGAGGGTGGTAGGGCATGCTGGCCTGAAAAGCAGCAGTGGACTAAGTTGTCCTACATTGCCTTACCCTGACCCAGATGAAGCAGTCTACACCCTACTGATGCAGACATAAGGGGAACAGAGTGCTGCACTATGTCCACCACACAGTATCTGGTCACGGTGTTTCCTTCACCTCCCATCATGTACCAGTCTATATTCATTTTGTGTCACCATCTTTGAGATGTCCTCACTTGCTTTCCCACATGAACAAATTTCTTCCACCTCCCAAGCTAGTACCTTCATATATCCCTCTATAACTTTTCTTGGGCATTATCAGTTTACTCTAGCAAGTTCCAGGAAGAAAATACTGGATTCAGGTCTACATAAGGCGATTTCCTTTGCCTCCTCTGGGAGGTGGCAAATGTTAAACTCTAATGGAAGCTGATGAGTCGCTTTACTCGCCTCTAAGGCATGATCTCTCAGGTAGAGAGATCTCTTAAGAGAGAATCTTTTCTTTTCCTGACCAATTTGTAAGGAAACGCATCCAACTGTCCACTGAGAAACAGAAACAAAAGCAAAAACAAACAAACCTCCAAACACTCATCATTTTCTCTGGATTCTGGACATGATTCAGTCAAGTGAGAACTGGCAAGATGTTGCTGAATTTAAGCTAATTGTGGGGGGAGGGCGGGGAGGACCATGGGTACAGTCAATCAGCTGGTAGCATTCACAGGCAGAGCCATGTCAGGTAACAAGGGAGAGGACGAGTGTAAAAGATGTGCTCTCTCTTCTGCTACGTATACTGCAGTCTTGTCAAGAAGAGGCATGCCTAAGAGATTTTTGACTTACCTTTCAGGATTTAGCCAAAAATTCAGTTCACCATGCCTATTATAGGTCAGCAGAAATTGAAATGCTAAAACCTGGCGAATCACCAGAATCACCGAGGGCACTCCGTAAAGCTACAGATTCCCAGACACCCTCCTGGATTTGCTCAGGCAGAATTTTAGCAGTGAGTCCTTGGATTCTCTTTAGTGATGCAACTCCCCAGGTGCCAGCATGGAGAACCATTTTCATAGCTCACAGAATCTAAGTCACAAGTCTGGAAGAGATCCATTCTAACTTTTCCATTTTTCTATTTAACAAAAACTTCAGTTCATAGATGTTAAGTGCAATGTTGTCTAATCATAAAAGTTTATTATCTGGGGGGAAATGAAGTAGGGAAAAGCTTTGTGTGAAGAAACTACGCACCTGGGGAGGAAATCTAGGTCTCATCCAAATGATGTGTCAGTGGAAAACTTTGGACTAGCCATTGCTACAAAGATTTTGTATCACATATATACTTAACTTTCATTCATTTATTCACTTAACAAATGACCTAACACATGTGTCAGGCACTTCTTTAGGTACACAAATTACAGTAGTAAACAAAGCAAAGAGTTCTGCCCTCATCAAGCTCTTGTTCTAGTGAGGTAGGGAAACATTACCAAGAAGATAAAAATAAGACATTCAGATATAGCATGTCAGAAAAAAACAAAGCAGGGAATAGCAATTTAACTTGTCCAGCAGTGGGGGCTGGGTTGAAATTAGGCCTTACTGGGTGAAGGTGACTTTGGAGAGGAGGGACTTAAAGGAACTGAGAAAGCTAGTCATGTATGCATCAAAGGTACAATTATCCAGGCAAAGGAAAGAGCAAATGTAAAGGGCCTGGGGTAGAAACATCGTTCCTGGTCTGTTAGGAATGATGAAACGAAGAATAGATGTGTCAGTAAGGCAAAAGAGGACCAGATCACATAGTGTATAAGCAGGTGGGTTTTTAGTCTACATGAGATGAAAACTCATTGGAGCCTTTTAGACAAAAGACTATTAAGACCCAACTTATATTTCAATCAGACCTCTCTAAGCGGAGAGGAAACAAAATTGAAAGGGCAAGTAGCAGAAGCAGTCTGCATAAAGCTATTGCAATACTTAAACTGTAGTCATGTGCTGGGTAAGAGAGAATTAACCATTTCAATAAACACTAAGACAGGCAGGGGTGCCTGGGGGGCTCAGTTGGTTAAGCATCCAACTCTTGATTTCAGCTCAGGTCATGCATGATCTCACATGTGAAAAAAAAAATCGAAGAGAGAAAATTTCAAGTAGTAAAACTAATCTGATATATTTTTTATTTTAGAGAGAGAAAAAAAGCATGCAAGCAGGGGAGAGGGGTGGGGGCAGAAAGGTAGAATCCCAAGCAGACTCCACACTGATGCAGGGCGCCATCCCAGGACCCTGGGATCATGACCGAAATCACAAGTTGGATGCTTAACCAACTGAGCCAATGAGGCATTTTTAAGTGTAAAAATTTGTGTTATAAGAAAGCAAAAAGAAAATGGGGGGGAATGGGGATCTTTAATTTCAGAGATTTATCATTCTCAGATGGTAACTGAACATGTACAGAAGGAGAGAAAACTATGAGGGTTATTGCTGAAGTATTATTATTCAAGTAATGACAGAGATATATTAGACAAGGATGAGCCAATTTTCAAGTCCAAGTATGGCAATAGATGAAACTGGAGTCCTGTGTGGTTACTGAGAAATATACACAGCTTCCAAAACCACATGAAGGTGAGTCAGAGTGATGGGCATTTGTACAGAGGAGGAAGCTGACATAGTCTTTTAGGCCAAACAGTAATCCTGGGTGGCTCTGATGAAATAAGGTATATAATCACCTCACCAGGAAGAGTCTTTCTTATTGAGTAAATACTTGGCAGCCTTGGTCATTAGCTTGAAAAGCAGAGAGAAAAGTAAACGTTCACAAGGTAGTACTCAGCAGAGATGTTTATTTAGGCTGAATCCTGAATGTCCTTTTAGACCTAACTTGAAGCTGCCTTTCCTCCACCAACGGTGGAACTGTGATTACAGGAGTCAACAACATATCTGACTCATTCTCTATGTGCAGGGTCCCAGCGACTAACTACAGGTGAATTAATGTTGAAAATGACCGTGGTTTCTGGGCCAGGGAGAGGTAGGCTTCCCACTGTTCATAGCATGTAAATCAGAACCTAGATCAAGGGCGCCTAGGTGGTTCAGTCAGTTGAGTGTCCGACTCTTGATTTTGGCTTAGGTCATGATCTCATGGTGGTGAGATCAAGCCCTACATCAGATTCTGTGCTAACCGCACAGAGCCTGCTTGGAATTCTCTCTCACTCTCTTTCTCTCTCTGAAAATAGACAAATAAATAAAAGAAAAAGAAAAAAAAATAGGTCAGTGGTTCTTAGCATTTCTCTGTTCACTGAATGTGTTTGGGTGGCAGCATGTGTGAAAGGATTGAAAGGTGAACTTCCCTTTTTAGATAAAAGTATTTAGAAAATCTAAAAACAGCCTCCCAGACATTCACTGGGTCACCCTTCAGCAATGTATCACTGTCAACACGAAACTATTAACTTCCCAGACTCAGGAAGCAATGTTTCCACGTGATGTAGGTCTTTCAACCTAGCATTACACCACATGTCCTTTCTCTGATTAGCAACGAGCTATATCCTGCCCTCCTCCAGTCTGTCCATCACAGCTTTCTACCCACCAAATATTTCTCTAACGACATGTAGCTGCACTGAAGGTAAAATGCAAATTTTACTCATTATTACACTTGGCAGCTGACCTACAAAGAGCTTGAAGGACCCTAATGACTGAGAGCCATCACTTAGAAAAGCATCAGTTACAGATACTGCAGATATAATTCCTATACAGGTGAGATCAGATGGACCCAAAATACACATTCTAAGCGAAGTCTTAAGTCTCAAAGCTGCTGAAACTATAAATACCTCTGCTGTTATCTGTTTAGTTATTAGTATTCTTAAAAAAATTTTTTTAATGTTTCTTTTTGAGAGGAAGGGAGACACAGAGTGCGAGTGGGGGAGGGGCAGAGAGAGAGAGGGAGAATCCCAAGCAGGCTCAGGGCGGTCAGCACAGACCTTGACTCGAACCCATGAATGGTGAGACCATGACCTGAGCCAAAGTCAAATGTTTAACTGACTGAGCCACCTAGGCACTCCTAGTTACTAGTATTTTTGACATAATTTGTCATGTGACACTTTGCTAAGAGCATGAAACATTTGAAGGTATTAAGAATGAGAAGTTGGAAATGGCCAAAAGCACATGTCACATTTTCTTCTGGGTCTTTTATCTTTCCAAGACTACATAGAAAAGTGAACATATATATGTGGAATTTAAGAAACAAAACTGACCAACACAGGGGAAGGAATGAAAAAGATGAAAATGAGGGAGGCAAACTACCACAGACTCTTAAGTGCGGAGAATAAACAGAGTTGCTGGAGAGAAGGTGGGTGGGGGGTGGGCATTAAGGAGGGTGCTTGTTGGAATGAATGCTGGGTGTTATACCTAAATGATGAATCAATAAATTCTACTCCTGAAACCATTTCTACACTCTATCTTAACTAGTTTGGATTTAAATAAAAAGAAAGGTGAGTATAGTCTGCCCCAGTTCTGGGCAGAAGAATGCTCCTGTTGTCTGTCTTCTTTCTAAACCTTTTTAAGCACACACAACTGTCACCACTTCTTCTCTGTCCTCTTTGACATGACCCTAAGCCATCATCCTCATTCACACCTATTTTAAGTCAAAGCAGAAAAAGGGGGGGGGGGGATCATGAAAAATGGCATGTGCTTGTAAAAACCTCTCCAAGTATAGGAATTCTGATTTCATACCCTGACTGTGGCTAATCAGGTTTGCTCCCTCCCTCTGGCAGAAAAATTTCTTTTCTCTGTGTCTCATGGAGCCCCTAGGTATGGGGTTAAACCTGCGAGTATCAGGTCAGATGACAGAATCCTCCATGCTTTAGGTAGACCCAACCTTGGCAAGACTATCTGATCTGCTAGTGAAAATCTAGGGAAGACCACCAGTGTTAGAGATGTGGGGATGTGTATAGATGCCAGGAGCTTCCAGATAAGGGTGCCTGGACTCAACGACAGTAGTGCGAGTCAGATCTTGCAAAGGCTAGTGGTAGACTCTGGACAAACCACTGGGGTGGCCTTGGGCTGTTTCCACTAAAATTGGATGTGAGACTGTAATGTCCAGAATTCGGGAGTCCCCCAGAAATGAACCACCAGAGTCCAGAGTCAAAGCCAAAAAGCAAGGGTCATTTATTGCAGGTTCCAACCCGGGCCTCTGCTCACTCCAAGCTGGTGGAACGGAGAGAGCCAGAGAGCCCCGAACAAAGGTGGGGTAGGACTTTTATGAGTTTGGGAAGGGGGAGTTACAGAAAATTGTGACATAGGTACAGTGATCCTATTATTATTATACAATATTATTGACAGCCGGTTTATCCAATTACAACATTTAGAGTGTTAACCAATCACAGAGTAGGCCCAGGACCCAGGACCCTCACGTAGGGTGTAACTAGCCTTAGACAATAACTGATCTAGGCCTGCCCTTAAGAATGTTAAGGGTATTACAAGGGTGGTCTCTCTTGCCTCGGGCAATGTGTAACCGCCTAATAGTTCTGGAGAGACTGACCTTTAGACCTAGTTTAGAGGGGAAACTTAAAACCTGTCATGGCGTCTACCAGGTTCAGACTCGCGTTCTTATAGGACTCCTAGTGTCCCCCACTTTACCGAAGAGGTTTAAAACACTTCTGTGATTTGTAATGTGTTTAGAAATATAACAGAAATATTTGTATTACACGTGTGAAGAAGTCATTAAATGGTAAAATACTAAATGCTAAAATACAGTTGTATGAGAAATTTCCTTCTTGGTATATATACTTATCTCTTGCCCCAGTTTTATTAAGATACAACTGACATAGAACATTGTGTAGGTTTAAAAATGTACTATGTGTTCATTGGATACATGTGTATTTTGAAAAATGACTCCCACCATGGTGTTAGCTAAGGGCACCAACCCATCACATAATTATCATTTCCGTTTTGTAGAGTGAAGATTTGAGATGTGTGCTCCCAGCAACTTTCAAGGATGCCATAGAGTATTATCAGTTATAATCATTACATGACACATTAGATACTCAGAAGTTTATAACTAGAAATGTGTGCACTGTAACTAACACTTCTCCATTTCCTCCACGCCCATCCCCCACCCAGATAATAACCCCCACTCCACTCTTTTTCCTATGAGTTCAGCTTTTATGTGTATTATGCTTGGTAAAATATGTCCGATAGAGAAAAGACAAATACTGCATGATATCACTTATATGTGAAATCAAAAGAGCCAGTATATCTATGTACTTTGGCTTATCTCCTTATCAGCATTTTCATTTAATATATGAAAATAGTACAGTAGGAATCTAAGCCCTCAGGCTCTCTCCCCTTTTTCAGTGGTCTTTGCCTTGTGCTCTAGTATGAATTAGTATCCCCAAGAAAATTTGAAGCCCAAACCTCAATGTAATAGCATTTGGAGATGGTGCCTTTGGTAGTAAATAGGTTTCAGTGAGGTCATAAGGTGGGGTCATGAGATTAGTGCCTTAAAAAGAAAACATCAGAGCGCTTGTGGTCTCTCTCAGCACCACATGAGAACAGTGGGAAGGAGGCTCTCTGTAAAGCAGGCAGAGTTCTCACCAGAACCCAGCTGTGCTGGCACCCTGGTCTCAGACCATCAGCCTCCAGAACTGTGAGAAAAGAAATCTCTGTCATTTAAGCCACCAAGTCAATGGTATGGTATTGTGTTATGGCAGTCTAGGCTGACCAAGATACCCTGCTTCTCTTTCCCTCATTCTCTTTCTACCTTCTGTCTACACTATTTCCTCCTGGGAGAGCAGCAACAGAGGATGTAGACCAAGTAACAGTGATTGCCTATGTAATGCCATACTACTTTGTTTTTACCCTTTACCACTGGAATCATATAAACAAATTATTCCACCTATATTGCGTTATTAAAAAACAAAACAACAAAACAAGCACTTTTGACCAATTTGCCTTCTGTAATGGCACTAAACTCCTTTTTTTTTTAAGTAGTTTATTGTCAGATTAGTTTCCATTAACTCCTTTTTATATTGTGCACATTGGTAGAAAATAACTTCACCTGAAAAGAGGAAAAACTAATGTAAGAAATGATTGAAGAAGAAGTCAAAGAGATGGAGGACAGGCACACACACCAGGGAGGGAAGCTCCTAGGGCCTTCTCCATCACGGAGCCTCACCAATGCTCAGTCTTCCCTACACAGCCCACCATTCCTTTCCTTCCTGTCTTCTTATTGCCTCTTGCTGCCACTTCCTGTCTTTACTCTTCTATAGGAACTCACTTCAACCCCTAAGAACCCTTTCTCCCAGCCCAGATTTCCATGCATGCCTTCAGGGGTAGCAAAGAAATGAGCTGTGCACTAACGGTTGAGAGCCAACAATCCTCAGTCCCAAATAACAACTGTCCATGTTAACTAGAACCATGTACGAGGAACCCATCTACCTGGGTTTCAGAAAGTGCTCATCCAAAAGGAAACTAATCAATAGAAATATGAGCCACAAATGCATTCCACATTTGATATTTTAAATTCCTAGTAGTCATATTTTTTAAGTAGTTTATTGTCAAATTAGTTTCCAACATAGTCATATTTTTTAAAAAGTAAAATAAATGAATGAATATTGTTTTAAAATATATTTTATTAGGGCACCTGGGTAGCTCAGTCAGTAAGCATCTGACTCTTGATTATTGCTGGGCTCATGATCCCAGCGTCATGGGATTGACCCCCATGTCAAGCTCCCAATGCTTAAGAGTCTTTCTTTCTCTCTGCCTCTCTCTGCTGCTTGTGCTCTTTCTCTGAAAAATAAAATTTATTTAACACAATATATACCCCAAATATTATTGTTTTAATATATAATGTATTTTTACAATGTAATGGGATATTTCACATTTCTTTCAAACTAAGTCTTCAAAATCAAAGGTGTATTTTACTTTATTAAAAAAATTTTTGTTTAATGCTTATTTTACTTCTGAGAAACAGAGCTTGAGAAGGAGAGGAGCAGAGAGAGAGGAAGACACAGAATCTGAAGCAGGATCCAGGCTCCAAACTGTTAGCACTGAACCTGACATGGGGCTTGAATGACTGACATCCAACTGGGGAGATCACGACCTGAGGCGAAGTCAGAAGCTTAACCAAGTGAACCACCCAGGCGCCCCTCAAATGTGTATGCTATACTCCCAGTACATGACATTTCATATAGCCACATTTAATTGCTTAATGCCACATGCAGCTAGTGACTACCATATTGGACAGCATAGCTCTGGCCAGTTGAAAGGAAAGGTGAGGCCCTGGTGTACCAGAAGACAACGAAGGCCTCCTGCCGATGGACTACCTCCCCTGGGCCTAAAGGCACAAGCCTATTGCAGAGGCAACAAACTAAATGCTCCTTTGAGACATGGAGATGTTTTCCATTACTTTTAAAGAAAGGTACATCAACTACCATCTCTGCCAATATTATGTTAAAATTTCAAATATTCAGAACAAAAACATCTCCATGGACTCTTGAAATATTGTATATTGCTAATAACTATTTCTAAGAGCAGAGAACATCTTGATCTTTCCTCATCACTTTTTTGAGGCCAAAAGCATCCTGCCCACTGTGTAACTCAGGGCTCAAGCTTTCATCTCATGATCGCTTGGGAAAATTAGAAAACAACAACTGCAAACTAGTCTTATTTGTTGAGAAAGGGGCGATTCCCCGCCCACATGGAATATCACAACAAGCTGCCTTGACTTTAGCAGGTACACAGGTACCATGGGGTCGGTTTTCACTGAGGACTGAGTAAATGCTGGACCTTTAATTATAGTGATTGGGGCGCCTGGGTGGCTCAGTCAGTTAAGCATCCGGCTTCGGCTCAGGTCATGATCTGACGGTTCATGGGTTCGAGCCCCACGTCGGGCTCTGTGCTGACAGCTAGCTCAGAACCTGGAGCCGGCTTCAGATTCTGTGTCTCCCTCTCTCTGACCCTCCCCTGTTCGCACTCTCTCTGTCTCTCAAAAATAAATAAAAACCATAAAAAAATTATAGTGATTAACCATCAATACCATTAATTCACACACTGTTAGTTTGAGTATTCCTACTGTGATATCCAAGTCATTGACATTCCTTTTTATAGCTGATGTCTTCCCTCTATATAACTCAGAGAAATGATTGTAATGGTGGAAATTTCAGGATGCGGATGGTAAGGAGGGTAGTCTTGCTAAAGTCTAATAAGGATGAGGTTTTCTTTCAGCAGGTAAATTTTGTGATGGTCTACACCCATTTATTTTTTTCAAGGATTCCCTATCAGCCACTAAAATTTTATCTCTTTGTTGAAGCCTCTCTCTCACTTTATTCAGGCTTTGATCCTTATCTGAAGGGTCAGAAATTATAAAGCATAAGTTTTTATTTCCCAGGGATATTTGTGATTTTATGGAAGAAATCCTATAAAACCTTCAGATCTAGAGAGAGAAAGACAGAGAGAGAGAGAGAGAGAGAGAGAATCTCTATGGAAGATATTATGCTGAAAGTTTTCCTAGATCCCCTCAAATTACACGTCTACCAACTCTAAAGCTGACTTGGTTCAAGTAAGTAGTCTTTTCTCATCATTTTCTGCAGAAGGGGCAATGACAACTTTTTTCTCAATCTGAGTTAAAACTAAATTTAAAGTATATTTCTATTTGTTTGTCACTGTTGCGAAAGATTCTTAGGCAAAAGGATACCATGAAACTTGGGATAGCTGTTGTTTATAAATTCGATTTTCAAGGACGGTTCATTCCCATGGTTAATTAAAAGTTAAATGCGTACAAAAAAGAGTTGGCAAAGACTGATTCTCCTCCCTCTCTAGAGGCTTCCAAGTTCTTTTTTCATGAGCACCCAGAATCTTTTTCCCTCACCGGATCCAGATTCCATTCTCGGTATATCTGACCAGATGACGCAACATCTGTGTTCCCTTTTAAGAACGTGAGAAATAAAGCTTTTCCATCTTCCCTCTCTTTGAGTTCTGGGAAATCCAATTAAAACTGCTCAGATTTTCTTTTTTCTTGTTTGCTTTAGAAGACAGCCCTCAAGAAGAGTCCTGTGGCGGTCTCCCGCCTGTGGAAGAAGGTGATCAAAAAGTTAACCTGATTATGGAGTTGTCAAAGCAGGTTTCCCTTCAGAATGAAAAGATCACCCAGCTGGAAGAAATTTTAGAAAAAAAGGAAAAGAAAATTCAGCAACTGGAAGCTGAGCAGGGATCCCATCCTTTCTAAGAAGCTGAGGACTCCAGAATGTTTACAAGAAGCCCCAATTTTCCTTAATATTAGTGTCACCCCTGTGATCTCTAATGAGGATATGTAAGGATTCCCAATAAGAAAATAATAAATGTTTATTGTTTAGTCCAAAACCCAGGTAGTCTCATCATTGGTAAACTCAACTTCAAGATGATGGATTTGAATGTATCCTATAATGTGCCGGTTGGAAAACAAGGGAAGTCTTCAGAACCAATGCTCGAATGTTTTCCTCTCAGACCTCAGTCAAGTAACCCACACAGTTGTGGAATACTGTTTTTGGACATCCCAGATAACCATGGGTAAGAGAAAAACACACAACTAGACAGATGGTCAAAAAACATAGTGTCATTTTCTTACCAGAGGTTTATCAACACTACAAGGTGCCACCAATCCTGTATATGTAAGCAGCTCATCTGTGAACAGAAAGCTGCCAGGGAAGGCAAGCTTCCAAGTAGGAAAGTGAGGAATGTTAGGGTACTGAAGCGTGGAATCATTGCTATCAGAGTAAACAGCCACGAGGTCCGTTTTTTCATGTCCTCTAGAACATATTTCTTTATGGCATGTAATTTATTGACATTTAGCAAGGGTAGAAATGATATAAAAATCAAAGCAGTAAAAATAAATAAAGAATGGATGAACCAGTACTGTGGTCCTTTGGGAAAAGTGTCCTGGGACAACATCTCCTTGGGAAAACAGACAACAGTGATTTTTCCCGTTGGATCAAAACTGAAACCAAAGCAAAATATAGTCTTCTGTTATTATTGTATCAAGGAGGTGTGGACAGCACAAAATCATATGAGGAAAAATAGAGGATGGGCAAAGGAAAGCTACCCTATAATTAATGGGCTATAAGAAATCGTATCATATTCCTCTTTCACACATCCCCCTGAAATAAACTGTCCCACCCAAAGGGAGCAGTTAGGCACTAACTTTGGGGAAGACTTTGGTACTTAATTCTTACTGTTTTGGTACTATATGACTCAGACAAATAGCTCTCCAGTGAAAAAGACTGCATTACTACTTCTTGATTTAATTCAACCAGCTCAACAAATACTCCCTGAAGCTCTTCTATCTACAAGAGATGACAGAAGATGTTAGAAACATCACAGCAAATATGAGAATCACTACCTTTATCATTGAAGAGGTCATAGACACACAAGAGTATCCTTAAATATAAGGGAGTTATGAAATGAAAGAGAGAATGTGGGGAACACAGAGTAAACTTGACTAGCAGTGCGTTAGTAAAGGTTCTCAAATTTACTGAACATGAGTAATCACTAAGAATTGATATTCCCAGTCTTTGGTAATCCCAGAAGGAGAATTGCTCCTTGCAAACCAGTGGGAGGAGACTTCTATCAAATGCAACCAGTGCATAATATGATTATGGATCTTGATTATCAACAAAACAAAGATTCTAAGCCTGACTTTAAAAAGAAGAAGTAGGAAGTAATTGAGTTTTGGGCTCATAATAGCTTTATGATATTAACTCTAGAGGTTCACTGCAAAAAAAACCCCAGATTCTACCAGTAGGTTCTGTTTCATAAAAAGCTAGAATCTTCCTGTATTTGTATATAATCTCAGAGTTTCACAAGCAAGGTCAGCAAGTATGTACATGCACATCCCATGATCAGAAATGAAGCCAACGTATAACTCCCTGACCGTGAATACACACCTACCCCAGAAAGTGATTCCAGGTACTTTTCCCTGGTTCCAAAAGAATCTTTTCCAGGAAGTATGTTTCAGCCCTTACAGAATCCACTTCAGAAATCCCTTTTCTCTGCTCCCTTCTCCTTCTTATCTCTTCCAACCCCAGGATCTCTTTGATCTATCTGTTTGGCCCTGACTAGGTCTCTTTGTTCCAGCCTTGAGGTTTTGCCCATTGTTTTTTACAACATGGCTGACAGTTGGCATGTCCTCACTGTTTATTTCTGTGAGAAAGCTTAAAACCTTTTGGTTTCTAAAGAGTGGACTACCTCCAAGATAAACCACTATCTCTACAATTTTGATCTGTTATGATAATCAAGTTTCCATCTCTTTATTTTACCAAAGATTGTCTTAATCCCAAGGGATATCAGGGGTGGGGTGGGAGTGTGAGATAGACAGAAAATACTGGAGAGAAAAGAAAATCCCATCAATACCCCAGATAGACTTCTAGGTCAATTTCCCCTGGCTAACGCCCTGGCTAGCCCTCAGTATGAAAGCACCGATAGTGGAGATAACAGGTGGAGCTTGTTAATAATTGATTGAGCTCGTTCCCTCTAAATATTCAAGACCAGCCAATGAAGAAGCATCAAGGCTCCCATTCCCAGGCAAAACTTTCCTTGCTAGAAGCCAATCTGGGTTACCTAGACTCAGGTTCAGGCAGTCTCCAAATGAGAAGTGGGGAGAAAACTCCACCCAAAGGTGAAAAGACTGATCTCTACTAGTGACATCTTAGTAACAAGAATTCTTTAAATATCCAGATTTTACCAGATGGTGTGGGGGTAGTTGGGGGTGGGGGTATAGTCAGAAGAGGTATTGCTGGCCTCTAAGGCCACGTGAGGCTACGTGGAAAACTAATGTTCCTAGGTGGATATTTACACCACTGTATGTCCTCAGAGTTTATTTCCATTTTCTGCCATTCCTCCAAATAAATAAATAGTTAAGTTTTAATTGTGCCCAACACCTGGTTCAGATGAACTAAATAGCAGATTACATTCCTACACTGGAGTAATGTCTATTTGCTTACAACCAAGTTAGATTACTGAAATAGCCTAAAATCCTTAAAACACCTGGTGTAAATATTATGAGGCAAGCAGTATGCTGAGACCTTTTTTCTGAATGGAAATCATCAGGTAAAATAGCTGGTTGAAAAAGTAGTTTTCTGGATTTCTGGAAATCCAGATTATTAACTCATTAAACAAGTGAGCTTTTCTCTAATATTCTAAAAACATTCACGGAAATGTATGCATAGTTTTAACTCTTTTTTTTTTTTTTACCAGTCATTAACTTTTCTCAGAAAGAAAGTTCAATTGAATGTATGTTTAATATATATAAATACATGTTAGATTTAATAATTTAGTTTCATTATTATGTGGGTATGCTTCCAAATACTTTCATGGCCAGCTGCAGTTACAGCAAAGGACTTGTTAAGGACTCTCAAAAAGGGAAGTCATTGGAGAAACCAGTCCAGAAATGTGAAGGGGGTACCCTAGGATTCAACGAAGTTCAGCAAAAGCAAGGAAATGATGATGCTTTCTGCCTAAATGCAAAGAATGAATTGAATCAAGTTTTTAAATTATCTCTTACACTCCTCCCTGCTTATCCCCAAATCCAATCATTTTCTTCTACATTACACTGAAGCAAAGAATTTTTGGTTTAATGCAACAAGTAGAGAAGAGTTGATGAATGTTGCAGGCTTAAGTCAAAATAATATTTGGCAATTATCAAGTATAGTGACTACAGACAAAACTATCCTAAAAGATTTAAGAAAAATATTTTTAAAGGACTTGATAAGTCAAATGCTTGAGATTCAAGAAGAGTTACTCTCACAATTTGAAAAAATTAGAGGAAAAAAAAGAAAGGAAATCATAAAGAATCTATCATTATAAAAAATTTCCCTTGCTAGAACAACATCTTATTAAGATTTCCCAGACACAAGAGATCTTTTTGCTTACCAGAAGAGAATCAAGTTCAAGTAGGAAATAACCTTTTTGAAATAAAAGTACTAGTACACTGGGATAAAGTTCATAGCCAAAGATAGGGCTGGCCATGACATTTTCCTTATGTGATAAAATGAGAACTTCTACGGTAAAACAAAACAAAACCAAAAACAATTCTTATTCCCAGCTTCCCAAAGAAATTGAACATCTGGAGTCAGATCCTCAATACATTCCCAATAACATGAACCTGCAGCAAGATGACATTTAATTGTCTGATATTTTTATCTACAAGGTTTATATTCATTTGCTTTTTTTTTTTTTTAAACAAAGGAGGACCGTTAGTACTCAAATCTCAAAATACCCAATTCTTTATTCCTGGATGGAAAAATCACATGACATATTATCTAATAACTCCTGAATCCCTTTTCCTAAATGCCACAATAAGTCTTGCCAAGGGTTTATTATCTGCTATCACCTTTTCCACAGAATGATAATAGCATAGGCAAAGGATGATAGGAGAATGGGAGAGAAACTCCTATCCCAGCACTAACTCTTTGTCACATGGGGTCCAAACAATGGTAACAGTAAGTTCGTGTTAAAAGAAAGAACTCTGGGGCACCTGGGTGACTCAGTTAGTTGAGCATCAGACTCTTGATCTCACGGGATTGGCCCTGGTGGGGATTTGTGCTGACAGCCTGGAGCCTGTTTGGGATTCTCTCTCTTCCTCTCTCTCTCTTTCCTTCCCTTCTTGCTCATGAGTGTGCACATTCTCTCTCTCAAAATAAATAAACTTAAAAAAAAAATCTGTTAACAAAATTGTTGATCTTGTAATAAACAAGGTGTGTCTTAATACCTAGCTGCTATTTAAATCAAATTAGTATGGAAGAAACCACAAACAGTGGAAGCCCTATCGTCTTGTTAGGGACCTGCATTTACTAGCCATCAGTTATGTCTATAGGAATATACCTAACATTTATATTTAATCTTCATGAGGTAAGTTTTAGCTAAATAACTAATCTCAAATTTACAAATAGGTAATGTCAGAAGAAAGGCCTGTGGCCCCCAGGACTGTAATTTTCACAACATTCACCATCTCTGTGTAGTTGCAGAAACAAAGACACCATCTATACCTCTTTCTCAGGTCAGCCTTCATTTCCATTTATAGGAAAAATAATTTTTCACAGGTAACTTCTTTCTCACATTCATTCCACATCAAGAGACAAAAAGCTGTCTATATTCAACAGACCCACTTATTAGGTTTAGCCAGAATAATTTAGGTTTAGCCAGAATAGTTTAGGTTTAGCCAAAATAGTGCTTTGAGTTTTGTTTGCTCATTATATTCTGTTTGGTTATTATCTTTCTCTCTCTTTTTTTCCCCTCTCTTTCTTTCCTTTCTCTCTCTCTCTCTCTCTCATTTCCTTTCTCCCTCCCTCCCTTCCCTTTTTTTTTTTTTGCTTTTATTTTTAATTAGGCTTCACAATCAACATGAAGCCCAATGCAAGGCCTGACATCAAGACCTGAGATCAAGAGTCAGATTCTTAACTGACTGAGCCACCCAAGTGCCCCTCTATATTTCTTTTAAAGTAAATGCTTTAACAGGATGAGGCTGATTCTACAGTTCCCATTAGGCCTCACCATTTCCAATTGTCATATACCTTAAGGCTGCTTAAGACATTTATCTTACCTGCCTGGCCTGTAAGTAAATGGGTTTACAATTCCTACCCAAAATACTCACAGTGGATACACAAGGTGAATTTGTTATCTTGATCTTTTGATTTATAATCTAATGCATACATTCAAAGTATATTATATCCTACATTCAATGTTAAGGCTTGTTCTCCTGTGCATGACATAGACAACACAACAAAGACCTAAAGAAAGTAACACCCAGAGTCTGCTCCATCTTCTTCATGAGGTCAAGACAGTTTCTCAGTCATTCTGTTTTGATGTGTGTGCTGTGTAGAAAAAGGAAATTTTGATGGTAAAAAGTCATCTTGTCCATACCACCAACACAAGTAAGTAAGTAAATGATGACTACCAGAACTGGCATCTTCTAAAGGAAGGAGTCCCACACATAAACTTGAAATGAAAAAAAAGTAGACTGTCTATTTCATTTTGAGAGAGAGAGAGAGAGAGAGACAGGGACAGAGAGAGTGAGAGGAAGATACTTAGTAAAAGGCGAAAGATTTATGCGATCTGAAGAGAAACCAGAGTATAGAGAGGAAGATACTTAGATGAAAATGTCGGTATTAGGTTTCCTCAGCACATTTAGCATATTTAGCAATTATGCCTTAAATTCATAAAGCAAAGTAAAAAATTATGCCTCTAGGTATCCTGACAACCCTGAGTTATGGATTTCTCACTTACATGTGGGAAAACTCCGCTCTGGACTTCAGAGTTACAATCTCAGAGTCAGCATGCCAAATCCAGTTTCCCACCTGTGTTAGCAGGGCCAGTGAGCTCAGATTGAACAACAACAAAAAAAATCAAAGAATAACATTTGTGGAACAAAAATTAAATGGTGTTCAAATTGTGCTGTCCATCAATTTTTATTGGAAAACAGTCATGTTCATTCATTTAGGTATTGTCTGGCCTCTTTTCTTGCTACAGTCGCAGAGTTGAGTAGTTTTGATAGAGACCTATGGCCAGCAAGCCTAAGTATCTGAGACTTTATAATAAAAGTGAGGTAAATTTAAATAAATACTCAAAGTCATATAGGTAGTAAGTTTCAGAATTAAGCTTGAATCTGATGTTCTCACTTCAACTGGAGTCTCCCTTGTAATCAGGGTACTAACACCTTTACACATTTCATTCTCAATTTGGCATCATAAAAAATATGTGTGTACGTGTGTATATATGTATATGTATACATATATGTATATGTGTATATATGCATACATGATATATATATGTGTGTATGTGTGTATATGTGTGCAGGGAGCCAGTTTCTGAACTCATAAGTTGAGCAAAAGTCTCCTTGTGAGGTAAAGCAAGTTTGCAAGGTCTCCCACCATCAGATGGTGACCGTCATCTTCACCCACTCAACCCCCACTCAATTTCTGCTTGAGCACTGACCCCCAAGGTGCCTGACTGACTGATATCAAGAATGACTTGCCTTCTTATGCTAAAAATATGTGAACTGTACCTTATGAAAAAACTTATTATAGGAGTTTCTTCTTTTGTGATTATGAGAGCAAATATTACATTTCCTGAGAAACCTGTTTTTCTTCCCCTCCAGAAAACAGGCTATTGACCCCTGCTCACAAAAGAACTAACTCTTGCCTGTGCTATGCTAAAAACATCACCTTGTATTTGAATGCTAAAGATACATTCCTTCCCCTTGTAATAAGCATCTAGTCACCTACATCAATCACTATTGATAAAGATTATGCATGAGTCTTCTACCAATTTATGTTCTGGGAAATTTTTACATACCAAAGAATTTGTCTTCAGAAATCACTGTCTAAGGCAATTGCCGCTTCTGTTTTGTACCCCAAACATTTTTTCAATAAACAGAGATGACTCTCTGGTCAGTAGAGAGATGCCTACCTGGTGGGCAGAAAGAAGCTGAGGCTCTCTCACTCCCTTTTGCTGACATCATCCATTCTTCAAGGACCCCTGGACCTAGACTCTGGAATATGTGTGCATATGTATATGTGTGTATATGTGCATATATATATATATATATATGCATATATATGTATATATTACCCAAGAGTCCTCAAATCTCACTAGACTATGACTAAAAATATAGGCTCATATGTCTTTTATCATCCTGTAGCAGAAAGCATTTTCAGATTATTAATACATTTTCCTCCATGTATTTATCTATTTTATTCCCACAATAGAAAGGTAGGTTGCTCTATGTGATCTTGCCTAGGTCCCAGAAGCTCTTGTGTAAAAGGAGCAGAGTACAAGGAGAAGCTAACCATGAGATCATTTTTTCTAGACTTTTGTTTCCAAAGCCTAAGTCTACTGAATAAAAAAATGGTTGAAAAACTGCTAGTGACAGGAAGATGGGAGACAGGAAAGGATTCTTGTCACTGTTGGAAGGAGAACAAGAGAGGCATGTGTGTCTCAGCAGCAGCAGGAGCCTGTCCCTGCTCTGGGACATTGTTTGAGGGATATAGCAGAATCTCAAAATGACCAGTGAGGTTGGGTTCTGAAGGCACAGGATGTTAGGCCCTGCTAAGAGCCCCACACCCATGTGTGCTGCGATATGACCAAGCAGCAGACCTGAGGAGATTAAACTGACTGGGAAGACACAGAACTCATCATCATCAGGTGACAGAGAATGATCTCAGTACCAAGAATCCTGGCATAGGGCCAGGGAAATGAAAAATTCAAAATGACTGAGGTTGGGGGCCGCCTGGGTGGCTCAGTTGGTGAAGCATCCAACTTTGGCTCAGGTCATGATCTTGTGGTTCATGAGTTCATGCCCCACATTGGGTTCTGTGCTTACAGCTTAGAGCCTGGAGTCTGCTTTAGATTCTGTGTCTCCCTCTCTCTATGGCCCTCCCCTGCTCTCTTTCTGAAAAATAAATAAACATTAAAAAAAAAAAAGAATAGCAAAATGACTGAGGTTAAACTTCCTGCCTCCTTGGTGGGATAAGGGCTTAGGGTCAACATTCAGATAATTTATAGAAAATAAAGAAAAGGAACTAGTCCAGACAGGAGTTTGCAGACTGAGATTCCCATGAGCCATTGAAAATTCAAATCAGAGAGCCTCCATGTGTCTATCCAGAAATTCCTGCTGGATCCAACATTCCACTGAGTTCTGTTCCCCTATCAATTTACGAAGATCACCTCAGCCTGCCATCCGCACCCTGAACCTCTGCCTCTTCAGAGAAAGGCTGTCACCTCCTGCCTCATTATGACTGCCTATCTCCTGCTCCACCCCTCCACTTGGTACCTGAATGGGCTCAGGCCGCAAACAGAAACACCTCCCTCAACTCTCCAAAACACAAACAAACTTATTAGGCTGTCATATTTAACAAAACCTTATTAAATGCTTGGTAATAATCAAAACATGGTGCAAAATACCACACAGTTAGTTTAAGTTCTTGCTATGTTCTTTCCAAGTGGTGGACATCAGCTTTGCTACCACCGTTGGCATTTCACTACAGATGCTCTGTTCCTTCTTCAGAGAGAGGAGCAGGTCACCAGTCACCCAAGCCAACGCTGTTCATTTTGAATCCCAGGATGATTAATGGTGACAATATTCTTCTTCTGGGCATAACTCCATCCACCCACAAGGTGTGGCCTGACTTCAAGGGCCCAACCATATGTCCTAGAGCCTGAGTTATTTAAGCTTAAACAATACTCTCTGTGGGATGCTGACAGTCTTATAACTATATGTACCTCAGGAGGAAATGTGTCAACATACACTACCTAATGGGTGCCTGGGTGGCTCAGTCGACTAAGCATCCGACTTCAGTTCAGGTCATGATCTCACAGTTTGTGGGTTCAAGCCCCACATCCAGCTCCATGCTGACAGCTCAGAGCTGGAGGCCTGCTTTGGATTCTTTGTCTCCTTCTCTCTCTGTCCCTGGCCCACTCACACGGTCTCTCTCTCTCTCTCTCTCTCTTAGAAATAAACATTAAAAAAATTAAATATACTACTTTACAGAATGCTGAGTATCCTAGCCTGCACATCTATAGATATGGTGGCTTGATCCTCAAAAAAGAATAGCAGGTATGTGCTTTACAGTCCTGTAATTAAATGGCCTTTTTGTGATTTTTCTAATACACAGGAAGGCTTCTCCAAAGATGAACTAAAATTAAAACACTAGAAATGCAACTGCTGATAACTTAGATGGGTTTTTATGTTTAATTTTTTAATGTTTTTTAATTTATTTTTGAGAGACAGAGAGAGACAGTCGAGCAGGGAAGGGCCAGAGAGAGGAGGAGATACAGAATCTGAAGCAAGGCTCCAGGCTCTGAGCTGTCAGCACAGAGCCTGAGGCGGGGCTCAAACCCACAAACCATGAGATCATGACCTGAGCTGAAGTCGGAAGCTCAACCAACTGAGCTACCCAGGCTCCCCTAGATGGGGGTTTTTTATAGTAAAACAAAGTCTCTTTCTCTGCCATATCATCCTTTCCTATTTCAAAGTCTATACAGAGCAGTACCTCTATACATTGAAGTAAGAATTTTCACATCACACTATCATTTTTTGGTAAAATTTCCCCCTCCCTTTTTAAAAAATGTTTATTTATTTTTGAGAGACAGAGAGACAGAGCATGAGCACGGAGGGGCATAGAGAGAGAGGGAGACACAGAATCTGAAGCAGGCTCCAGGCTCTGAGCTGTCAGCACAGAGCCCGATGCGGTGCTCAAACTCATAAGCCGTGAGATCATGACCTGAGCCAAAGTCGGCCACTTAACCAACTGAGCCACTTAGCTGCCCCTCCCATTTTTAACAGATTAATATCCAAAGTATATTTTCCCTCAATATTTACTGCGTACTTATTATGAGCTTTTGTATCCTCTATCAATCATGTCAGATGTGTAGCTTTAGCTCAGATTTATATATACGATAATAGTTTATTGCTACCTCAGAGGTGGTTTACTGTACCTGTTAAGCTTGTTAAATATTAAGTTCAAGAAATGGCTGGTAAAAAAAAAAATCAGGAGAGGGCGGGTTTCCTATGCCACAGTTCCTTTTCTAAATACATTTGAAATTGGTTAGAGGGATTTTTTTTTAAACCCTCCAGGAACTTTCTAGAGTGGATGAATGCCCCTTTGCAGGGGTGAACAACCTTCAGAGAGGCAGGCCATGTGCAGTCCACAGCAGATTACAGATTTAGAAGCCTGCAGGAAAGTCTCCAGATGGAAAAGGGATGTGGTTCCCTTTGTTCCCTTTACCTCTAGCCCCGCAAAGATGCCAAGAATTTAAATTAATCTGATTATCCTCTGGGAGGATAATCATCCTACTCTTTTACCATAGAAACTTAGACCCATTCCACGCAGTTGTTTTCCTAGATTGCTTTTTGCTAAGAACTTTAACAAAGGGATATCCTAAGAGAAAAAAAATTTTTTTTCCACCTTGTTATTCACTTTACAATTTTGAAACTGAGATTATCTCCTAAAATGTCAGAATCAGAAGTTCAGGCTGTGGAAGGAAGTATCGGTAATGGTGGAAGCTGCTTCAAGCATCGGAACACACTGATAGGTCCCTGATACCTAATCACATATTGAGATTGAATAGGACTCCAGAGTGATGTATAACTTCAGGAAATAAATTCCTGTCTGTTACTTTTTCAGTAAGAACTGAAGAACTCAACACATACTAAAAAAACAGAATTAGATTTAAAAAGTGAGCCTGTGTCTATACTGAATTTTTTCTTTAGTAATTAAATTAAAAAAAATACTTGAATTACAAACCAAGGATGGAAAACCCTTTTGGAGGATGAACAGCGCCCCCCCCCCCAAATGCATCTGTTCCCTTTAGTACTAGTGTTAACCTTTAACAGGTTGGGGTATTTGTGTGCCACCAGGAGAATGTGTGGCAAATCTGTAAGAGTTTTAAGTGCCCAAAAACAAACTTTCTATTGCTTTAATGAACTTCTGTAGGAGTAGTAAGTCTTTAGATGAAATAAGAAATTCTAGGTTACTAAAGAACAAAGAGAGGTACAACACTCCTCCCCCTTTCCTCCACCCCCACCCCGGCCAGTGGCACTATCATAGTTAGCCATCTATATGCTATAAGTTATGGTTCTTTCAGATGTGTCTTGAACAGACATAATTACCTATGAGAGCTAAAAACTAGACAGAGAACTGTCAATCCCAACTTCTTAGCACTTATACAGGTATAGGCATGGAGAGAACTTAATGTTTTGTATCACTCCCAGCCAGCACTAGTAATAGTGGGGTTTACTGTAAGATCACTTTGGTGGAAATTTTCCCCACAGTAAAGTTAATTAGAATTTGCCGTAAAGTGAGACAACTTGAGAAAGCACATGTCTTATATATCTTAGATCATCACAGATGCTTTTTCATTCTTCCTGGTGACCTCAGTTGTATTGAAGTAAAGAGAGTTTTATGGAAGCTCCATAAAATAAAACAATTTAACTTTCCTTCCAGTTGGTGCATAAGAGTCTTCATTCAGTTCCATTTCGTTGAAAGAATTTTAGAAAATCACAGTGGATAAAATTTCTTTTTAAGAATTTTTTAAATGTTTATTTATTTTTGAGAGAGACAGAGTATGAATGTGGGAAGGGTAGACAGAGAGGGAGACACAGAATCTGAAGCAGGCTCCAGGCTCTGAGCTATCAGAGCAGAGCCTGACACGGGGATTAAACTCATCAACTGTGAGATCATGCCCTGAGCTGAAGTTGGATGCTTCACTGACTGAGCCTCCCAGGTGCCCGTCTTTGTAAGAATTTTGAAGAATCACAATGGATTGGATAGCGAAATGGATATTATACTTCTCACGTTGAAAATAATGTACACATGATTAAGAGAACTATCATTTAAAATGTATTTAATAATGAGCAGTCCTTTACCATCTTCAACAAAAGAATTTGATAAGTTATATGTATAATGTAATATCTAGAGTAACCACTAAAAAAGCTATGCAAAGGGGTGTACTCAAAATTGGTATAAAAGAGTCAAATTGTAATTCTAAAAAATGTTCAAATAATCCAAAGGAAATCAAGAGAAAGAAAAGAGAGGGGTGCCTAGCTCACTCATTTCAAAGAACAAGCTACTATTCATCCCAGAGTAGTGTCCAGTCCACATTCAGTGTAGAGATTACTTAAATAAACAAACAACCAACAACAACAAAAAACCCAAACCCAAAAAAGAAATACAAGCAAAGAAATAAAAAAAAGCCAGAGAGAATAAATAGAAAATTAAAAAACAAAAAAGCAGGATGAAACCTAACAAAGCAACAGTTACATATAAATGGTCTAATTATACCAATTAAAACAAAGAGAATGGCAATGTCTAAACTATATGTTGCCTCTAAGAAACTCATTTCAAATGTAACTATAGACACAACTTGAAATTAAAAATACAAAAAGATATATAAACACAGATCAAATGAAAGAAGTAGTTGCTGTATTAGTATCAGATAGAGTAGACTTGAGAGCAAAGAAAGTTACCAGAAGTGGAGAGGGGCATTATATTGTGATGAAAGAGTCAATCCATCAATAAAATAGAGCAATGCTAAATGTATATATGCCACACAAAACAGCTGAAACATATAAAAAACAAAACCTGATAGAACTAAAGGAAAAATAAATTGATAATTTTACTTGAAGATTTTAATATCCGTCTTTCAACAACTTGTATAGCAACGAGGCAGAAAATCAGCAAAGATATAGAAGAACTCAACAACACCATCAGATCTAATCGACACCTACAGTACACCCCATCAAACAAGAGGAGAGCACAGATTGTTCTCAAGTGCCACTGGAACATATGCCAAGACAGGCCATATCCTGGACCATAATACAAATCTCATAAAATTTAAAAGAAAAGAAATCACATAAAGAGTGTTCTCTGACCAGTATAAAAATAACACTAGAAATGAATAACAAAATTATAATAGGAAAATTATATTTCCAACTTGAAAACAAGATATGTTTTGAAAAAAAATCCATGAGGTAAACAAGTCCTAAAGGAAATTTAAAAATACACTAAACTGAATAAAAATTTAAATGCAATATATCAAAATTTGTGGGACATTGCTAAAGCACTGGTGAGAGAGAAACTAGAACACTAAGTGCATGTATTATAATAAAGGAAAAGTCCCAAATCAAAAATTAAGTTCCTATATAAAGAACATTGAAAATAGGAGCAAAATAAGCCAAAGCAAATGGAAGGAATAAAATCATACAGGAAGAACAAAAATCAATGAATTTAAAAGCAGAAAAACAGTACAGAAGATCAATGAAACAAGGAGCTGGGCTGATTTTTTTTTAATAAAGCAATATAACCGATAACTTCTACAAGAGTGACAAAGAAATAATAAAGAAGACACAGCATGTCCTATCAGAAACAAAACAGAGGGAAATTCAGATGGACATCAAAGGATAATATAAGAATATTGTTGACAACTCTGCACACCTAAATTTGACCATGTAGATGAAATGGATCAATTTCTTGAAAAACACAAACCACGACAACTTGGTCAGTTTGAAACAGAAAATAGGAAAAGCTCTAAATAGTAAGAAAACTGCATTAATAATTTTGAAATTCAAACAAGAAATCCCAAAGGCCCAAAGAGTTCGCCAGAAAATTCTATCAAATATTTAAAGAAATATCAATACCAATTGTCTGCAATCTCTTCCAGAATATAGGAGTATATCAGAGTTCTCCAGAGAAATAGAACCCAGAGGGTATATGTGGTGTGTGTGTGTGTGTGTGTGTGTGTGTGTGTGTGCACGCGCGCATGTGCGTGAGTATAGATAGGGTGGGATTTATTCCAAGGAACTAGATTATGTGACTGAAGAGGATGGCAAGCCCAAAATCTGCAGGAAATGCTGTCAATCGGGAGACCCAGGAAGAGTTAATGTTGCAGTTAAAGTCCAAAGGCAGTCTACTAGCAAAATTTCCCATCCTTTAAGGAAGGTCAATATTCTTCCACTAAGGCCTTTAACTGCTTGAATGAGGCCCACCACCCATGTTATGGAGGGTAATCTGCTTTCTCAAAGTCTGTAGATGTCAACATTAATCTCATTTTAAAACCACTTCCATTGAAACAGCTCAGATAATATTTGACCAAATATCAGAGTGCTGTGGACTAGCCAAGATGACACAGGAAATTAAGGGTCATAAGGAGGAACACTTTCCAATTCATTTTATCAAGTTCGTATTGCCTCAGTTTCAAAACCAGACACAGAAAACTATGACCAACATCCTTTGTAAATAATGACTCAAAAACTCTTAACAGAATATTAGCAATATAGTATTTGGCAAAAATGAAGAATAATGCCATGAGCTAGTGAGATTTGTTCCAAGGATTCAAGACTAATACACTATTGAAAACTCAGTTGATGCAATCACCACATTAATAAGCTAAAGAAGAAAAACTACATAATCATTTGGTAAAACTTAATACCCATTCACAATGAAAAACTCTCCAATATAGCAATAGAAGGTAACTTTTTCAACTTGTTCTCTTATGAAGAATTTATTCTCTTGATTAAGAGCATCTACAAAAAAACCCCCAAAAAACCCTTATAGGTAACATTATACTTAGTGATGAGAGACTGGACATTTTCCCCCTAAGATTGGGAACAAGGCAAAAATATCTAGTATCACCACTATTATTCAACATAGTGCTGGAAGTTATAGCCACTGCAATAAGGCAAGGCAAGGAAATATAAGACATATAGACTGGAAAGAAAGAAATAAAACTGTTCTTAGTTCAGATGTATAGAGAAGTCCCAGGACTAGTAAGTGAGTTCAGCAAGGTTTCAGGATACAAGATAAAAATAGAAGAACAACACTTAATTTTTTTTTAATTTCACATGTAAGTCTAACAAGACATGTATAAGACTTATATACTGAAAACTAAAATGCTAAAAAAAAAAACAATCAAAGAAGATCTAAGTAAATGGAGAGACACACTGTGTTTATGGATTAGAAGACTCAACATAGTAAAGACACCAACTCTCCCCAAAATAATATACAGGTTTAACGAAATTTTGATCAAATCTCAGTAAAATTTTCTGGATATATAGAAAAGATTGTTTTAGGGGTATCTGGGTATCTCAGTCAGTTAAGCATCCAGCTCTTAATTTTGACTTTGGTCATGATCTGGCAGTTTGTGAGATCTAGCACCAGGTGGGACTCCATGTTGGCAGCAAATTCCAATTTCAAATGCACTGCAATCACGTGAAAATGCAGTACAATGGCCAAGAACTGTCCAAAATTAATGAGAGACACCATATCACACGTGCAGGTCAGAGTATGCCAAGCAAGATAAATGTAAAACATACACACGCGCATGCATATGCACACACATCTAACATATCAAACTGCAAAAAAAGATAAAGAAAATCTTGTGTGAAACCAGTGCAAAAGAAAACAAACAAAAAATCAAAACACCTTACCTACAGAGAAACAAGGATAAGAATTACATTTGGCTCTTCATAGGAAACCATGTAAGCAAGAAGAGAGTGGAGTGAAATGTTTAAACTGTTTAAAGAAACAAGTTTCCAACCTAGCATTTTATATCAGCAATATTATTTTTCAAAGGTGGCAGAGAAATACAGGCTTCCTCAAAATAGCAAAATCGTAGAAATGAAGAACAGGTTAGCCGTTGCCAGATGTTAAGGACGGGAGAAGAAAGTAGGGATAGTTACAGAAGGGCAATATGAAGATCCTTATGGTGATGGAAATGTTCTGCACCTTAACTGTATCAATGTCAGTATCCTGGTTGTGACATTATACTGGCTTTACAAGCCGTTACCTTATAGGTGCACAACTTCAAGTGCACCTCGAACTGAGGAAACTGCCCCCCCCCATGCCCCCTCCAGCCTAGATGCACTGTGCTGCCAGTTTTCACCAATACGGACCACCTGTCACATCAAAATGGCATGGTTGGGGGAAGGTGTTGCTGCCCTAAGAATTGCTGTTACAAAAGTCTCTATTTTGCAAACTACACACAAAAGTAGTTTCTTTACATCTACATCCACCCAGACTCAGTCTCAAGAGAAATGGGTTCTACATGGATGCTTATGAATTTTTCCATTTTCCATCAAAGCCAGCAGTTTCAAATGTAAGAAATAAGAAGAATGTGCTACCTTTGTTATTCAGGTTCTATAATATCTTCCTTTCCCCAAGGCAATAGGCAACTTCTGTCTAACTTATCTAGACTGAAGGGGAATACTTTTGAGTCAACAAGTGAAGAGATTCAAAGAACCTAGCAGAAAAGGACAAAGTACATCAATTAATTCATTGGCGGGTGGGGATTACACCAATAAAGTAGCACTGTATTGTATCAAGGGTGCAAACCAGCAGGGTCCCCAGACACCATCCCTTTGAAGACATGCAGATCTTCAGCTATGAATGCTGCATACGACTTGTCTTTCAAGAATAATCTAACCCTGCCAGGAAACTCAAGACAGAAGAGACTCTTTGGAAATACATATGAATGTGAATATTTTCAGACTTCTTAAAGAGAAAGGAAGAAATGTGTGTGTAAAAAAGAAAGAAGAAGAAGAAGAAGAAGAAGAAAACCTTGAACACAAAACTTGAGGGGAATGGGCTGTTTGCAAACCCTTGTCTTAGTTTTATCTTGACAATAAGCCTTTTCCTTTTTCCTTTCCTCTGTGCTGTCCTTCAACTTCCTGGTATCTTTCAATGTGCATTGAACTTCTATTTCCATGTAGACCCTTTGTGATGGCTTTGCACTACACACACAAAGGTCCTTTTCAGAAGCTCCAGCAACACACTTGTTTGGTGCTAACCAGCTACTTGCTAAGTCACCTCACATCCTGGTGCACAGAGCACTATAGATCATTAACGTTGCGAATTCCCTATAAAAATCCAAGCCAATGTCCCCTTGGTCAAAGATTTCAAACACAAGAAAATCCTTTGTGTGAACAGGAAACTGATTTGCGTACTTACTGTTAACTAGACAAACAACTTGTAAGCGAATTGTATTTGTTCTCTTGGCAGCTCTGTTTGTATAAAGAGGCTTAACTGGAAGATTAAAACAAATTCTATCTTAAAATACTGTGCTGTAAAACCATACACCTGCTCAGAGTTCAAAGGACTGTGGTCTTATTACAGGTTTGTATAAGCATCAGGAAAATTTTACGTGCAAAGTGATTCACAGTAACAAACCTGGAGGTCGAAGGCAAGTCCTCCCCCCAAGTCCAAGTTCTTTTGGTTTGGCAAACTCAAAAGAGAAAGCCAGTCTTACCAGCTTTCTGAAGGAAAGCCATCAAGACTGATAGGGAGAAGCATTTCTGGAAACTTCCAAAGTATTGCTGATGAGAGAGGCTGATGAACTTTAAAGAGTAGGGAAAGCACGAAGTCATTTTTAAACTCTATGATAAAAATGGACTTATGACTTTGCTAAATCCAGCAATAATTATGGTCATAAACAACTGCTGCTCCCTAGCCTTTGTAGTGATTACCCCTTCTTTTCTATTAAAGATAAGTGGAGGCTGAGAAAAATAGAAGATAGGAAATGTAGGAGACATTTTAGAGAAAGCAACAGGTTGTTCAAGCTGTCACTAAGACTGAAACTTCCTGGGAAACTGCTCACACACAAGATAATATTAATATAACCCAGGTGTGCAGAGGGTGATGCAGGGAGAGACCTATTCACAGAGGTGGTAAACCGACTGCTGTTTTTATTACTACCTGCAGTTTTCGAATTCAAGACCCAATACTGCCCTGGATGAACAGACCACCTCTTAGAGGATGGTTGCATTTATTTTTTTAACCCAGAGCAGGAAATGCTCTTTCTGAGCTCCGTCCCGCTCCTGAGGCTGCTCTGGGCATTCCGCCAAGGATTGCTCACCAGGCCCCCATTGTTCTTTTTTGATCTTTTCCAGTCCTTTTGCCTTATGCTCTCACTTCTTTTCTCATTTTTCTCTTTAAGGTTCTTCCTGCATGTTAGGTAATAGAAGCGACCTACATTCCCTGGCTGCCTGATCAGAGAAGGGACAGATTCCCCTAGGGCAGATGTGAAACCACATTGTTGGCTTTGTCATCATGGGAGAGGGACACCTGAAAATCTACTCAAGGTGAGAGTAGACTGGGCATTTACAGGGCTCCAGGCTGATTGTGTTTGTCTTAGATGAAACAACGACTCTGGAAACTTCAATTCTTCCTGTGGATCCTTCCTGCATGGTGTGCAAAGTGGCAGGTCCCTCATGGGCTCAACACCAGGGAGACCCCAGGGGCAGCTTCTAAGCCCTGGTCCCACACAGAACAAGGCAACCAAGATTCTGCTAAACGAGGCTTTGCCATTTTCACTGGAAGAGTTCTGTCCTCACAGCACTTTCTAGAGAAACTTTCTTTACCAAAGTTCCAAAGTTTAAGCCTCTTGACAGTTTCTTGTCAGTTTTAACAGAAGTTTCCCATGAGCTGGACTCAGAAACACATTCATTATTCAGTTCTGTCTCTCAGGCTCTCTCTCTCTCTTGGAATCATTCTGCTTCTGAGTAACTAATATAGCTAACTTTTAAATCCCATTGAAATCTTCCAAAAATGAAACTTGCTGGGGTGTGGCTCAGGCCGGCGGAGTGACAAGAGTGAAGTGGGATGGCACCCATTGCTGTCTTCCTCGCTGTCACTGTAGAAGACACTGCATGAGCCACTCTCAAGAAGGCGCCCCCCCCCCCTCCATCAGCGCCTTGCCCAACTTTCATTTCCTGTGTGATGAGGGAGATGGTTCTTTTTACGTCTCTAACCCTGATTTCTGGAGTAGTACCATGGCAAACAGTCTTATCTGGTCTTCCTCTCTGGGTTTTCCCTTGGAGTCAGAGGCCATTTCCACCTAAAGTGAGAAAGACAAAGCACTGCCACGCAACTAGTAAAGAATTAATGCCTGTTCCTTGACCCTCCCTTTATAAGATTTCCTATTTCCTGCTGCAGCTGCTGAAATTAGTGGTCTGCTGACATAGTTACTATTAACTCATTTCTCATCTTCCTGTGACATCTACAACACTTATTTTATATATTTATACACTTTTAGTATTTTTACTTATATGTTATATATTTATATGTACGTATGTGTGTATATCTTTATCTATATCTATCTATATAGATACCTAAAGATGAATATAAATAAAGAGAAAATACTTAACATGTAGTGAAAACTTAGTAAATGCTTGTTCTTAGCAAATGCAACTTATATGCTGTCAAGTTCCCATCAAGTAAGTTTTTTAAAACTAAGACAAGGGGTGCCTGGATGCCTCAGTCAGTTAAGTGTCTGACTTTGGCTCAAGTCATGATATTGTAGTATGTGAGTTCGAGCCCCACACTGAGCTCTGTGCTGACAGCTCAGAGCCTGGAGCCTGCTTCAGATTCTGTCTTCCCCTTTCCCTGCCCTTCCCCTGCTCACATTGTCTTTCTTTCTCTCTCTCTCTCAAAAATAAATATTAAAAACTTAAAAATAAGTAAACAAAACTAAGATGAACACAGCTGGATCAACAAATGCATGATTTAGCAAAATATTCTGCAACATCAATATTACACACCAAAATGACCAAACAACATGAATGACATGATTTAGTATTCTGAATAGGGATGTTCCTTTGCCCATCAGGTTTTCCTATCCATACCGTTCGATGATGAACGAGGGGAAGCCTGATACTCCCAGGTGAGGGAAAGTCAAGTTGTCTTTCCGGTTTGTGACACTTATCAGGTGTTTCCTTATGTCATGTGTCCAAGGCTATTTTTATGCAGACTCAGAAGTCTTTTGTTCCTAGAGAATAGTACAACACAATCCCAGACAAGAAATGATTTCAAAACACTTCAAGTACAAGAAATGGTAACAGCAGCTCTCCCATGGTCATGGCAAAGGTTAAGCGACATCATATATATTTCACAGCTAGCCCAAAGCCTAGTGCGTGGTAAGCACTTTGCAAACATTAGCGGCTATTCTTTCACCAAAGTGTACAAGGGATATTTGATCTCTCCCAGAGAGTGCCACTTCACTAAAAATATCCAACTTTGCCTAGAAATATGTATTGAGGGTGAGGGTCTGCTGTCTTTTATTATCACATCATCACAAAACATCTGTCCTGGGAGGGACCCCTAGATGCAGGACCTGAGTCAGGGGATTGATTGGGAGACGTGACAAACCAAGGGAGTACTCTTCAAAGGAAATACGTAAAGGGATGAGGAAAGTAAGATAGGGAAAGGGTAAAAGCAGATCAAAAATACCATCTCAGATCAAGTTTAGTCTTGCTTAGGGAGGCTCTGAAGCTTAAGTCACACTATAGAGTATTTGCTGCTTGAGGTGAAGGGGTTGGCCTTTTGTGTTCCAATGTCCATCAGTCATTTGCTGAGGACCACATCTCCTTCCTTTCACAGGAAAAATGGGATATAATCTGTAGAAAAGCGAGATATCTGCGGGCCCTCAGTAGCTGAGGCATGGGTACAATGGCCAGGGATAGAAGGTTGTTGGCAGACATTACTGTTTTTTGCTTGCAAAAAGTTACTTTCCTCTCTGTGTCTATGCTCCTTTCAATATGACTTTAGAGCTCTCTCCCCTCTCTATCTGGACTGGCTTTATGACTTATTTTGACCAACAAAATACAGTGGACGTGACACTGCACTAGTTCTAATTCTAAGGCTGAGGAAGCCTGGTGAGCTTCCACAAGCTCTCTGGGAATTCTGATGCCCCCTCATGATCAAGCCTGTGATGGCCTGAGGAAGAAACGATGCTGCTCCAGCCAGTAGCCTGCCAGCCAATCGCCAGACATGTGAGGGAAGTGGACAGCTCACCATCAAAGACACATCAATGAGCCCAGCTAAGATCAGCTGAGCTTAGATAGATAGCAGAAAAGCAGAAGTGCCCTGCTGAAATGATTATGTTCTGGAGCAAGAGTAGATGGGGGTTGTTTTAAGCTACAAATCTTGAGGCTTTAAAAGCTTTAAAAACAACAATAGGAGCACCTGGGTGGCTTAGTCTGTTAAGCATGTGACTCTTAATTTTGGCTCAGGTCATGATCTCATAGTTTGTGAGATCGAGCCCTGCATGGAGCCTGCCTGGGCTTCTCTGTCTACCTCTCTCTTTGCCCCTCCCCTGCTCATGCTCTCTCTCCCAAAATAAATAAATTTTAAAAAGTCATTTTAAAACAGCAATAAATAACTGATACACTCAGTAGGGGGAACTGAACAGAAATATGGACTTAATTAAACATCTTAAAATAATAATTACTATAATCATGCTTGAAATTATTTTTCTCAGGGGAACTTTTTAAGGAGTAATTGGTTCTATGATTCTTTAAAATAATATAAAACCTCTTCTGTCATAGTCAGGCACCTTCCTCTCAGTAAACATTGAATTCAACCCCTATAGTCTAGTTTAATTCCCATCTAGCCTAAAGGATATTTATCAAGAGTTGAAATCAGTTTTTGTCTAAGGGCAGAGGTCTCATCTCAGTCATTAAAGAAATGGACAGGAGAGGGACTTGAGCAAAGACTTTCGTTGTTTGGGGCACATGGGTGGCTCAGTCAGTTAAGCATCTGACTTTGCCTCAGGTCATGATTTCACAGTTGACTAGTACAAGCCAAATGTCAGCTCTGTCTTAGAGTTCAGAGCCTGGAGCTTGCTTCGAATTCTTTGTCTCCCTCTCTCTCTGTCCCTCCTCCACTTTTTCTGTCTCTAAAAAATAAATGATCATTTAAAAAATTGTTTAATAAAAAGAACCTCAGTGTTCGAGGACAGAATCCCATGTTTTGTCTAATTTAGCAAATAAGTTGTCTGAATCAATTTTCTTATGTGCTAAATGATAATATTCTGTATCTATGGAGAAAATGTGTCAAAATGCTTGAGTGACCTGTCATTGTGGAAGTCTGGAAAAAATGAAAAGTGTTCCATAAGCAGAAGTAAATTGAAGGGCACATGATCTGTATAGCCTCCTAGGAAACTCTGGGATGAAAAGATAACCATTAATCCTCACTGGATAAAGGTCTTGAAACTTTCTGTGATACATGTGAAGTAGAATTTCAAAGACAATTTGAACCATTGTAATTCTATTCTGTGTAAAATGGTGAAATACAGTGGGTCTCCAATTTCTCACCCTGAGGAGGAAGACATCTAAGATGTGCCTCAGAAGGGACTCTAAGTGATCAAGACCAGGGAAGAGCCTCAGGGGCAAGCCCAAAATAATTCTGATTTGACCTTGAGACATTAGTTCTAAAATCTTCAACAGAGGGAACAAAAAAGTGGAAAATCCTGGTTATTGAAGGCTTAAACATAGTTGGCTTTCAGGTTCAAGATGGCTAACTGCATACTAGGTTTACTCTCATTAAAAATAAATCCCATTAAAATGACAGAAAAAATATATATACATATAAAAAAGAATATCTCTTAGATTCACAGATTTGAAACAGATACCATCAATTCTATTTTGGAAGATCCACACACAGCAATTCAGACCAGGTTGAAAGTAAAACCTGAGAACTAAGGAAGTCATAGTCTCATATGGAAACAAGAGGTCAAACACTGTGTGTTTTTCCCAACTGTGCCCCAAAATAATTCAAAGAGCAACAACAGTGGGAACTAGGGGAAAGAGCAGGATGAAGGCAGTTGGTGAGGTGATTAATTAAGAATGACAAAATGTTTACATCAATATCCACCCACGTCCCTGTTGTCATGAAGGGGGTGGTTACTTTTTAGAGCTACAGACTGTTGATTGGTCTGCAGATTCAAGTTGAGGCATAGGAAATTCCAGAGTAGCAGAGGCTGGAGAAGCAGAGCAATGGCACAGTTGGCCTGTGGTTACTGGAGGGACGGGGACCCCTGGCACTATGATCCTACACACACTCCCCCACCTATCCATACACACTGCTGGAGCGAGGCTCCTGTAATCAGAGCCTGTTTCCATGGAACATGAACAGTGATAGTTATTCTACCTAGGACTTACTTTTTTTTAAATGTTTATTTTTGAGAGAGAGAGAGAGAAACAGAGTGTGAGCAGGGGAGGGGCAGAGAGAGAGAGGGAGACACAGAATCTGAAGCAGGCTCCAGGCTCTGAGCTGTCAGCACAGAGCCTGAGTGGGGCTGAAACTCATGAACCGTGAAATTATGACCTGAGCCGAAGTTGGACGCTTAACTGACTTAGCCACACAGGTGCCCCAATATGAATGTCTACATATTTGAGGAAGACCCATAGAAAAGACATCAAATATATAGTTTTTAAAAATAATAACCACAAAGATCTAAACTCAAAAAATAGGGAAATGAACCCCTGGGGAATGATGTAATCACAGCAAATTAAACTATAATATTATATATGCACAGGAAACTAAACTGCAAAATAAACATAATTAATTTCCTCAAGTTGTTTGCAAGGGATATTGTGTTCAAAGGGCAAGAATAGACTGAATTGAAAAAGCAATGAAGGAGATCTCTAAAGATAGAATCAAAATAGGATGGTCCAAATAGCAAAATTTATATAGCTCAAAAGTCAAAAATCAGTGGCAGAGACAAGTAATTCCCCATCCATGTAGTGTGGAAAAAGAGAGAGAGGTGGATAATATGGGGAGAAACCTAAGGAAAATGAAGAGGAAGAGATCTGGAAGAAGAATCATCTGTTTAGTAGGAATTCTAAAATTTATAAACCAACTCAGAAGAGGAGAATGGATGGGAAGAAACAATAAAAATAACAAGAGTAAAAATATACTTACCAACTCTTCAGATGAAAAGCCCCAAAATAAAACAACAGAACATCTTTAGGCTCAACTTCATCAAATTTCAGAACCCCAAAATAAAGAGATTATCTGAAAACACTTCAGAGAGATGTAAATTTATCAATAAGAAAATAGAATCCGTTTAATACTGAACTCATCAGAAAATAGGGTGCTAGAAAACAAAGGAAAAGTTTCATCATAATTCTGAAAGCCAACTGAACCTCAAAGTCCACACGTAACCCAGCTCTAACAGAAAAATAAGAACAAGGTAAATATTTGGGAAGAATGCACTTGTATCCCTACTCAGAAAAGGTACCACTGAATAAACTCTTTTTAAAACAGTATCTGAATATCACAATGAATAGGTTTCATTTAGTACATGTGGAGAGAACAGTATCTTTTTAAAAAATATTTTCTTATTTATTTTTGAGACAGAGAGGGACAGAGCACAAGCAGGGGAGTGGCAGAGAGAGAGGGAGACACAGAATCTGAAACATGATCCAGGCTCTGAGCTGTCAGCACAGAACCCGATGCAGGGCTCGAACCCACAAACCGAGAAATCATGATCTGAGCCAAAGTCGAATGCTTAACTGACTGAGCCTCAGGAGCCCCGAGAACAGTATCCTTAACAGAAGGGGAAAATACATTCTTTTTAAGCTTCATGGAATATTCTCAATAATTGGTCATGTAGTAAATTGACATACACACATATACACATTCAGTACATTTGAAAATGGAGAATTTCAGGTGCATGTTTTAACCCTAAGGCACAGCAAATGAACAACAAAAGAAGAACAAAAATGAAAATAAAAAATATCTTTCTATAATAAATCCTGAGTAAACCCAAAGTAAAAATCAAAAGTATAAACAAGTCAGAGCTGAACACCAATGACCGGTAGGATGTGGCCAAAGCAATGTGCATGAGAAAATCCAGAGCCTTGAAAACATTTATGACAACATGAGAACTGAAAATAAATCATCTAAGCATCACATTAAGAAAATTATTCGAGGAAAAATACAAATAAATTAGGAATATAAGAAGATAGTTACAAAATACAAAACCCAAAATTAGCAAATAAACACTTGATTAGTAAAAAAAAAAAAAAAAAAAAAAAAAAAAAAGTCACCATTTTGGAAGGCAAATTAGTGAAAACTTCAGCAATATAAAGATGAGTAAGATGTCAACACCTCTGGAAAGACAGGCACAGATGAATGACAAGATCTTATATGCTGACATATATTTTGAAGGCAATGGGAGAGTCACTATAGGAATTTATAAGGAGAGGAATGACTTGATCAGATCTGAGGTTTGAAAGAAATCCCTCTTACAGCAATGTGGAAAGAAGACAGGAAAATGAAAATGAAGTCAGAGATGTCAGCAAAACAAGTTTTGCAGGAACCTGAATAGAGCAGTGACAGTAAGGGTAGAAAGTTGCAGAAAGAGTCACAAAAGATTCAAGAATGAATAAAGTATAGGCTTTGATGACTAATTGGATGGCAAGTGTAAGGGAGACAGAGGAGAAGCAGGTTGGCCCGTAAAAATGAGGTTTTCATGTCTGGGCATGTTAAAATTGAGGTACTCTTAAGTCATCCAGGCAGAGATGGGCTGTCAAACACTCAGATACACAGTGTGGAGGAAGTCTCAGTTAGATAAACAAATTTGGTTTAATCTGGGTCTAAGATGAACTAATTATTGGTCTAAGATTAGATCTGGTACAGATTCAGAGCAGTCTGCACTGCTTCAAATTGAAGGCATATGCTTGAAAGGATGATGCTGAGGCCATGTCAAGGTTGAGCAGGAATGAGTATGAGGAGAAATCAACCATGGGCGTCATGGACCCTGGAGAAAGGTGTGGTGGCAAGTAGGTGGTATGCTTACTCACGCCGGTGTAAATAGTTGTTGAAGTCATGGGTAACGATGATGAGTTGGGCCCTAGACAGCATCGAGCATGAGAAGAAAATGGTGGTCAGGAGGAATCCAGCGAATTACCACTACTTACGGAGCAAAGGAAGAAGGCGTTCACATAGGTCAGCAAGTTTTAAAACCATTTTATCAATGGATTTTTAAGCATTTCACCGTTCCGTATCACAAGGAGCCACAAGAGTTGCAGGAAGTGATCTGAAAGCTGCACGTATCAACTTCCTTCACTACTTATACCTACAGCCCCAAGAATTTGAGCTGGAAGAGGTGTTAATAACAATACTGGTGTTAATTGTCCTCGTTTTTATTAATAAGAACTCCTAGCCATCGTCTTATGCCTTTTATCCAAGCCTTGTGTATTTTAGATCCCATAACTATAGCCCTAAATGAATTTCCAGACCAAATGCTTTCTTTGGCTTTCCTCCCTATCCTTCATTGATTTTTTTCCCCCTCCATCCACTAAAGACAGAAATAGCCTACTATCCTTATTAAATTTAAATTAGGTTAAAATTTTATGTGCTAATGCTGAGTTCCTAAGGATAAGATGGCTCAAATCAGAAGTGGAAGAAAATTCTCCCAGATGCTCTAGAACATAAAATCAAACTGATCATTATAGTATTCTAGAATCTTAATAGGTTTCTCATGAGTGAGGAAATATTTTCATTGCATTATGCTGTCAGGGGAAACACCCTATACCAGAAGCCAGAGATCACGGATCTTATTTTGTAGTATATCAACAACTGCTCTGAGACTTTAGGTTAGTTACATGCTTATTGGGTTAGCCAACTTATCCCCGTTTGCCTCAGACTTTTCCTGCTTTGGTACTTGAAAGCATTGCAGCTGAGGACAAATCATGACAGTGGGTTGGTCAACATAATAGTTGCTATCTCTGAACTTTAATTTCTTCACATACAATGTGATGACTAGAATGAATGACCTATAAAGTCTGTCAGGTCTAAAATGTTAAAAGACAGGTAAATTATACATACAAAAAAAAAAAGGTGGCTGCTTACATGGTAGTCTTCCCTGCAGCAAAAGAGCAACCTTTTCAAATATACTGCCTCTGCCTGCCATGGAACACTTCTTAAAAATTTTAATGTTTTAATTATTTTTGAGATAGAGCATGAACGTGGGAGAGGCAGGGGTTGGGCGGGGCGGGGGGGGGGGCGGACAGAAGATCCGAAGCAGCCTCTGCACTGACAGCCCAATGTGGGGCTTAAACTCTCAACTATGAGATCATGAGCTGAGCCGAATTCAGACTCTCAACACAATGAGCCACCCAGGCAACCCCAATATATAACACATTTTAAATCACTGAGCGTCAGTTCAACAAAATTACATAGATGGGTTACAACTTCACAATCAAACAGAGCAGGAAACAGAGTTTTTTTAGAATCTGAAGCTTAGGAGACCCTAGATGTCAAAGCAGGAGGCAATGCTTGGGCCAGGAGACTGCATATTTTGAGACCAAGAAGCTTCCACTTGACAGTACTGGCCCTGCCAACATTAGATTTCCTTTCTTTCATTCAGTGGTCATCATCAACAAAGATCCTGAATAGAAATCAGCCTCCAGCAAGAATGAAAGCACAGCTTTGTGAAGCCATGAATTCAGGATGCAGTGACCTGGTTAGTACAGGGCTGGTCAAATAAAAAGGAAGTTTTCTCTAGCTAAGACCAAGAGGTTGCTTATCTCTGCGACTGCCAGGATTGAGTCACTGGGAAAGATAGCAGGTCCGAAGTAGTGTCTGCCCTTGTTTCCCTGCCCCCCTTCCAGTGAACAACCGCTTTCAGACAATTCTGTTCTTCTGAGACACAAGAAGTTTTTAGTCTGGCCATCTGAGTTTCACTAGTATTGTCAATCTGGGAAGATTTTACAGCACCCAAATAAAAGTGACGTGTTCCTTTCCAATAAAGAGTTCACCAAATCTTTAAAAAGCTTTCTTTTTTGAAAAAATTTTCTTAAGAGACAGAGTGTGAGCACGGGAGGGGCAGAAAGAGAGAGGAAGTCACAGAATCTGAAACTGGCTCTAGGCTCTGAGCTATCAGCGCAGAGCCTGATGTGGGGCTCAAACCCACAAACGGCGAGATCATGACCCGAGCCAAATTAGAACACTTCTGACTGAGCCACCCAGGCGCCCCTTTAAAAAGCTTTCTATACAATAAAACAATAAAAAAACTAAATACCAGGCAGTAGGATCCTATAGTTCGTGCCTCATAGCCACTGACTTGTTGAATAAGCTTAATAACTTATAGTTGAGTCAAATGTTCCTTTTTTTAAAACATTTTTTCAATATTTATTTTTGATAGAGAAAGAGAACGAGCACGCACTTTCTTTCTTTAAAGAGGGACAGAGTGAAAGGGAGACAGAATTCAAAGCAGGCTCCAGGCTCTGAGCTGTTAGCACAGAGCCCGACTCACGAACTCATGAACCATGAGATCATGACCTGAGCAGAAGTTGGACCTTAACTGATTGAGCCACGCAGGTGCTGCTTGAGTCAGATGTTCTTACGTAAACACCTCCAGCTGCACAACAATAAATATAATGCCTTCTCAAGGCTCTCAATTGCGGTGAATGTACCCTTAAAATAACTGGAGATGGATTCAGAGATGCATCTAATTCTAGGAAGAGATAAACAAAATTTAATAACAGGTTGCAGGAAATGAAGATTTGAGTACACAGAAGACAAAAGAGCAATTTTTTGTCTACTGAGAATGCTACTGAAAGTGAGTTTAAGTTTACCATTTTCTCTCCTGTTTAAAAATAGCCTCCTACATCCCACACAATAGACTTCAAAATCCCTGGACTAGTAATATTCAAGATCCACTGTTTGTTTCACTTCAGATTTCCAATCTCATCTCCCAATTTCTCATCTTGCTCTCTAGCTTTTCTGTTCTTTTTTTTTTAAGTTTGTTTATTTATTTTGAGAGAGAGAGTGTGAGAGAGAGTATGAGCAGAGGAAGAGAAAAGAAAGGAAAACAGACAGAAGCAGGTTCCATGCTGTCAGCACAGAGCCTGATGCAGGGCTCAAAATCATGAACCCGAGATCATGACCTGAGCCGAAAACAAGAGTCGGACACCCCACCCGCAGAGCCACTCAGCTGCCCCTCTCTAGCTTTTCTGTTCTAATCATCATTTCTCAAGTCCTCATATGCCTTTCCCTCTTTGTGCCACGCGTGTAGAATGCCTTCCAACTGGATTGCAGCCCTCCAGTCTCCATCCCTTTACAAAATCTTTCTTGAGTTCTCCAACCGTCACTGAGTTCTCTTGCATCTAAAATTTCTACAGCACATAGATAAGAGCTAATATTGGTACTTAACAACCTAATGGGTTAGACGTTTTTTCACACACGTGTTTTGCCCCTGCAACTAGATGCTTGCATCTTTGAACACTGGGGTTTTTATACCTTGTATGTCCCTTCACTACTATTAAATTGAAACAGTGCCATTTAATGATTTCCTAGATTAAGTCACAAGACCAAGTCCTTTCCTTGAGATGACAAGGAGACTTGTCCGCTTGTCTGAAACAATTTAAAGACAGAAGAATTAAAGCAGGAGGGATAATAATTGACCCCAGAAGGGTCATAATAGATAACAGATAGATAATACTACTAGACTCCAGAAAGATTCTAAACTTCTCAAATTACATACAACTGACAAGCCACTTCTCCTAGGCCAAACATAAATTGGATGGGAAATCTGGGTTCATATGACAATAACCATTGGCTGAGGAATGGAAATATTTAGTCAAAGAATCTTCTGGGTTGTTACTATGTCAAACACTGATTCATAGGTATTATTAATTTTTTTGTAGTGAATAAGCACAGTCAACTAGTATTAGAGGAAAATCAGATTGAGGCTCTCCTGTAAACCAAGCCAGAGCTAAAGTAAGTTCAATTTCCTGCCTTCACTTTTTAAGTTTATCTTCACACGGGACTATGTTTTAGAAGAATAATTCAGTGTACTTACTGTGAGACTGAGAGAAAATTAAAAGCTGCCAACAGATGATGAAATCTGTTCAATGACTTTCAGAAATCTGTACTTAAGACATGATGATATGAAGAATGTTAAAAAGATGAGAAGTTTTTAAAGGAACCTTCTCAACCTTCCAGGAGGGCCTCATTATGAAGAAAGTTGTTTCACCCAGAGCCCCGTAGAGATCCCATATGTCTCGCTTTCCCTCTTCTTCTCCATTTTTAGTGTCTCATGTTCTGCAAGACATACAGAGCTGTGCTGCTGAGCAAAAGTAATTTTAATATGCAAGCGTGGTAGCACCACATATAAATCAGAATTACCAGTGAGAAAGGATTGTCCAAAAGGAAAGGAACTAAATGACCAGCAAGAGAGACTCACTTTCAAGAAGGCACACTTGGCTTTTTTAAAGACTTGATTTTTCTAGAGCAGTTATTTATAGATTTACAATGACATTGCTAAGGAGGTATAGAGAGTTCCTATGTACTCCCTGCCCCCACACCTGCATAGCCTCTCCCATTATCCACCATTATCAACATTATTATTCACCAGAATGGCACTTATTTTTTAACCAAGGATAAACCTACACTGACACATCATAATCACCCAAGTCCATAGTTTACTTTAAGGTCCACTTTTGGTGTTGTACATTCTATGGGTTTGGACATATGTATAATAACATGCATCCACCATTATATTATCAGAGTACTTTTGTTGCCCTAAAAATCCTCTGTGTTCCAAATAGTCATCTCTCCCTGCCCCTCCCCCACACACCACCAGTCTCTGATATTTGACTGTCTCCATAGGTTTCTCTGTACTGGCCTATCATATAGTAGGAATCATACAATAGGTAGTCTCTCCGGATTGGCTTCTTTCATTTAGTAACATGCATTTAACTTTCCTCCATATCTTTTTAGGGCTTGATAGATCATCACCTTTTAATGCCCAAAAGGATTCTATCCTCTGGATATACCACAATTTATTTATACCTTTGCTTACTGAATGACATCTTAGTTGCTTCCAAGTTTTGGCAATTATAATTAAAGCTGCTATAAACAGCCATGTGCAGGTTATATGTGAACATATGTTTTCAACTTCTTTGGGTAAATTCCAAAGAGTGTGATTGTTGGATTGTATGGTAAGAGTGTTTAGTTTTCTAATAAACTATCAAACCGTCTTTCACAGTGGTTGTACCATTTTGCATTCCCACCAGCAAAGTGTGAGAGCTCCTGTGCCCCACACTCTCATCCGCATTTGGTGGTGTCAGTATTCCGGATTTTGGCTATTTTAGTAGCAAATTGTTATTTTAGTATCTTATTGTTATTTTGATTTGTATTTTCCTAATGATACATTGAGCATCTTTTCATGTTTATTTGCCATCTGTTTTTCCTCCTCAGTGGGAGTCTATTAAGTTGTCAGCCCATTTTTTAATCAGGTTTTTTATTTCCTTATTGAGTTTTAAGAGTGCCATATATAAAAATAGAAATATACAACAATATATATGTAATATATAATGTTTATTCAGAAACAAAAGTAGACTCCAAGGTCTGAGCTATCAGCACAGAACCCGTTGTGGACCTTGAACTCACAAACCGTGAGATCATGACCTGAACCAAGTCAGACACTCGACCGACTGAGCCACCCAGTCACTCCAATAAAGCTATTTCTAAAAAGAAGAGGCTAGAAAACAGGGGTGAAATACTGGAACCATAAAGAAAACACATTTCTCTGAACTCCCAGAGTATGGCTTATCTTCTAGTTGTCTTGATATTGTCTTTTGCAGAGCATAACTTTTTAATTTTAATGAAGTCCAGCTCATAAAGTATTTTTCATGGAAAGTATCTTTGGTATTGCATCTAAAAAGGCATTATCATACCAAAGATCATCTAGGTTATTTCCTATATTATCTTCCAAGAGTTTAATAGTTTTATGACTTACATTTAGGCCTGTGATCCATTTTGAGTTAATATTTTAAAATGTGCAATGTCTTTAAGTTCATTTCTTTGCATATGGATATCCAATTGTTGTAGTACCACTTGAAGAGACTATCGTTGCTACATTATATTATCTTTACTCCTTTCTCAAAGATGAGCTGATTATATTTATAGGGGTCTATTTACGGCCCTCCATTCTATTCCACTGATTTATTTGTCTATTCTTTCATCAATACTACACTGGCTTGATTACTGTAGCTTTATACTAAATCTTAAAGTCATGGAGTATCTATCGGTCTTCCAGATTCAAAACTGTGTTGGTTGTTCTGGGTTTTTTGCTTCTGCACATAAACTCTGGAATCAATTTACCAATACCTGTAAAACAACTTACATTAATTGATTTTTGAATGTTGAACCAGGCTTGCATACTTGAGATAAGTACCATTGGGTCATAGTGTACAACTATTTTTGTCCCCTTCTGGATTCACCTCACTGAATTTTTATATAACCATTAGACCTACCCATAAAAGTATAAAGAAACTTGGAGTTCATAGAACTGCAGCAAAATTTCTCTATTTCCTAAAATATATTTTTGATTTCTTTCATGAAAAAGAGAATGTCAACAATGTCATAATAAAGGCTGAGTCAGCCATACCTACGTAAAAGTTTCCATTAAAAAAATAGGGCTTCAAGATATATGGTCGCCCATAATCAAACCAACTCTAACATCATTTAACACATTTTCTCTCAAGAACTTTGTATTCTTTGTCTGATCTTGAACTTCTCCTTCCTTAGGTCAGAGGCAGACTTTTTGTCTGCCATTTTAGTGATGGGTTTTTTTTTCCCCAACAGTTGATATTCCTCACCATCTTGTCCTGCACTCCTTTGTCTACCTTTTTAAATGCTCACATCTGTACTAACCCACTTCCTCTTCCTTATCTGAAAAGAGCTATTATTCATGGTCTGGCCAATGAACCAATGGGTTACCTTTTAAATTACTGCCCTTAATTTTTGATTGACAGTTCTTTCCCTCATCTCTTTCAGACTTACAGTTGCAATACTTCATCTTCAAACTCCTAGTCCGACTCTGCTTTTTTCAGTCTCTAGAAAGACTTATGCTGTACATTACTTAGTACAGACCCATTTGACAGGACATCCTACAAATTCCCTTTTCTCTCTCAACCTAATTCTGTATTTTCACCTTTCCCTTCACTACCTCTTTCTCTGGTAAAGTGCCAGGTACCTTTCCTAAATGAACCCCATCTCTGCCTCCTGGATTATCTCTTCCCACTTCTTCATCCACATAGCTCCATCAGTCATTCCCCTCTCATGACTCTTTCTAAAGAGCCTTTCCCACCACTCTCTTTTTGTTCTCTGCCTACAACTGTGTATAGGTCTTTCCATTCTCTTTTTTAAAAAAATATGTTCTAATCCTATGTGATAAGAAAACATTTAAAAATTTAACTCCTAATTGCTCTATACTCCCTGGCCTTTCTCTATTTAATTGGCAAAGGCATCTTATGTTCATTTTCTTCAGAGGAAAGATGCCACAATAATCTTCAAAAAATTGAATTCTTAGCTTTTCTATTTCAAAAGCCTCAATTAATTGGGGATGAAATAAAGAAATAATAAAACATAGTAACAGATTTGAGAGAACACCAATGAAAAGAAGCCACAGACGGAAAAAATAGTCACATAAGTATTTCTAACTTAGGACTTATATCATGACATCTAAGTCATGCCATAAAAAGACTGGCATACAAATTATTGGTGAAGATGTGGAGCAACTACAATTTTCATACAGTGCTGATAATAATGTGAAATAACTGTTTTGAAAAACTGTTGGGCAAGTTCTTATAAAGTTAAACACAAACCTATTCCATAACCCAGGAGTCCCATTCTACATCTTTACCCAAGAGGAGCTAAAATAAGAAGAAGAAAAAAAAAAAGAAAGTCCACAAAGAGACTTATATGATAGGAAGCATTACTGTAATAACTAAAGACAATACCAAAGTGCATCAACATCTGAATGGATAAACAAACTGTGGTATATCCAAATAATGGAAAGCTACTCAGAAGAAAGGAATATTGATATACTGAATAATAGGGATGAATCTCAAAAACTTAATATGTAGAGTTTAGAAAAAAAAAACTTAATATGTAGAGGAAAAAAACAGAAACCAAAAAGTGTATACTATCTTGATTTTATTTATGTTAAGTTGAAGGACAGACAAATCTAATCCGTGGTGAGAAAATTTGGAACAGAGGTAATTTCTGGGACTGGGGAAAAGTTGATGATTGCCTAGAGAGAGGAAATAAGCTTTCTGGGGTGATGGAAATGGTTTCTATCTTAACAGAGGTAGGCATTGCATAACCATATGCATTTAACAAAATTCAAACTGACAACTTAAAGTCTATCCATTTTATTGTATGTAAATTATATCTCTAGTTAAAGAAAAAAACTTTAAAAATGAAACTCAAAAGTAGGAAAAAACTAAAAATACATACATGTATGTGCCATGCATTCCCCAAAACTTGCATCTAGATTTTACTTGTGGTATGTCTTATCATAATCAGTGATTCACATCCTTTTTTGTAGATACTTTGCAAAGCTTGATAAATTATTGATTTCAATGTTTATTTTATAAGGCAAATTGTTTCACCCTCCAAGTAATATTCATTGAATTTGGAAGACTTGCAATGCTTTGTCTGAAATTCTTGATATCCAAGTCAAGGAATGAGCTTTTTAAAATTTGAAGTCAGTGAGGCGCTCTAAGAAACAATGCACTGGAGGCAATATGTCAATGTTAGCCATATCTGCCCACTTACCAGTCCGTTACTAATGCCCAGCCCAGCACCGTGGGCTGGCAGGCATTCAGTCTCTGTGGGACATATGATCAAGCCAGGGTGGGTAGAGAAAAGAAGGGAACAATGATACTGGGAAAGAGAAAAAGGTATAATCCCCAAACAGTTACTCAGCCAATAAAATAATTAATAGACCTGCAGTTGTATTATGTAGATTATATTATGGATTGTGCAATATATTTGGGATTTTGCCTAAATATGTTATAGAAGGGGAAGAGGGCTCGAGAATGAAAGGAAAGTGCCAAATGCTTTGGTTTAACTATGCATGAATAATTCAAAGTTCATTTTAGGCACCTGGGACTGAGACATGAATAAGATCTTTTGAATTCTTATTAAACTTGATAATTATATTATGAAGGTACAGAGTTGGTAATTTACTCAGCTGCCATCCTTGCAGAACACATGTTCAGCCATATCTAAATTATACTTCTATCTTCTGTAGGGCTATCAGGGTACTAACTGATGACAAACTTATTTTGTCTTGCTTGGGATCTACCAAGATCTCCACTGCCAGGATGCGCAGGCCTTCCTTTGGTACGCCCCAATCCATATTAAATTATCCCCAAAGGGCTTCCAATTAATAAGAAAATAGTTTTCTGAGAAATATTCTTTTAAATTAGCTCTGAAAAAATATCTTGTATTTAACCCTCTGGGAGAGGTGAAAATGATGTATCACTAAAACTATCAAGCTAGCTACGTTTTGCAGAACTGTATTAGGAGAAAAGAGAAGAATGGAAATTTAAAAAGCTGGAAAGGGGGACAGAGATAAGGAAAGACAAGGAAAAAAGAAGATGGCAGCCAAAAGGAACACACGTGAAGTAGCCATGGCAATGAGACACAAACACAGCAGACATCCCTCCTCACACTGCTATGACATAACCCTGCAGGAGACAGAAGACAAATGGGACTTCGTGTTTACTTTCTCCCATTCCTAAACCCCAGTCCTAAATCTGGCTTTATTACCCATCATCCCCAGGGTAGAACATTCCACGACAGGCCTTCTTTCAGCTAATGGAATCCCCAAGCCAGTTTACCAAGATCCAGCAATGGTGCCAAGCCTTTGGGTGACCACAGGGGAGGGAACAGAGTGGAAAAGAGGGGAGAGCTTGTTTCCCAGTCTGGGGAACTTGGCTTCAGTTCTGGCTGAGTGTCCTCTTTGGGCTGTAACGTTCTCTCCCGGATTCAGGCTGCAACACGCATCAAGCTCAGAGCAACACACTTGTGAGCCGAAGCAGCAGCTCATGAGCAGGTCCTTCAGGGCCCCTGTCTGCAGGAGGCCTCTGTCGCCCATGTTTCCACATGCATCCTTTTCCTTTCCTTCTTCCAAACTAAAGTCTTCAAAATCATCTCTCAAATCAGCGCCTGATGCTGGGCTCAGGTCAGGCGACAGGCCCAGGGCTAGGCAACACAGGTGACCCCACTCTTCAAAGAACTCCCCCACAATCCTCTCTCTCCTCTTCCTTCCCACACAGGATCACATGGTGTATCCAAGGAAAAGGTTCAAAGGCATTTACATTAAGTTGAGGAAGTCCATCCTTTTTTTTTATTTGGTAAGGTATATTTTCAGATAAGTATTTTTAGCTCCATAACACATTTTTTAAAAGCCAGGTTCTTAAAATTCAAATCCTTTGAAACATTTAATGATATTCCCTCCTTCTCTTAATAAAAACGCTGAAAAGGCTGCCTTCCTTAACCTCAAAACAGCGAGGGCCTTCGAACATCACCTACAAAGTTTCATAACCTATTTAATTAGGCTCTAATCCAGCATCCACAAACCCTCAGTTAGCTTGGCCTTTTTTCCATCTACAGGAATGCCAGCATTATCTCAGAGTATTTTACACACGTGCTGAAATATCTGCAAAGGGAACATGCATACCTGCAGAAGAACAGTCAGTACAAACTGAGTACATTTGCTCCTCTACACCTTACGGCCCTTGCCCTTGTTCAGACTCCCCCCCCCCCCACATTTTCCTTGAAAAGAAGAGAGCAGAGGATGTTCCTGCCTCCTCACAAAACTGAGGGACACAGTCTCACATTGCAGAGCAGACAGAAGTCAACTATTACTGAGTGCCTGCTATGTGCAGGACACTGGTGCTAGCTATTTTGTCTACATTTTTTTTTCCTTTTAATCCTCACAATACCTCTATGAGGTAAATGTAGCTGTTTCTGTTGTACAGATGATGGAACAGGAACATTGAAATGTTGAGTTCTAGCTCATTCTACCACACTTTGTGGTGTTACCTCTCTATGTCAACTGGCCATATTAAACCCAAACAAGCAGCAATGGCAGCCCTAAGGACCTAAATCTTCCTGCTTAGGCCGCTGAAAAAGCTGATGTCAATGAGAAGGTAGCCACCTTTTCTTCTTCTGAACAGAACAAGGTCACGTGACAGCCACAGTACCTGAAACCGTGGGCTGAGGCTGCAAAGGACACAGGTGTTATCAGACAGGTGCATCTAGGTCCTAGTTATCTATGTGACCTTGGGGTTGTTTATGCATTCATTTGTTCATCTTTGTGTTCTGCAATATTCATTGAACATCTACTATGAGCCAGGCATTCTTCTAGATGTTGAAAGAATACAGCAGGGAACAAAAACAAGTCAGGCTCTCACAGAGCTTAGCATACTCAAAGAATTTAAAACACGCCTCTATTTTCTCCCTGTGTGAAATGGGAGTAACGTCACCTCCCTCATGAGGTTCTGTGAAAGATTATGTAAGTTAATATAAATACTGTATTTGCCATAGTAATGGCCATACAGTAAGCACTCAATTGATGTCGGTCATTCTTGTTATTTTAAGATGGAAATTCTTATCTCTGGCACAAATTGAACCAAAATCAACACAGGTGATGACAGTGGGACTTCCAGTACATAGAGATGGGGTAGGGGATAGAGAACAATTGTCCCCTTAAGAATCAGAATGATTTCCTGTCACATTTAGTTGAGGCTGGAGGGCTCTAATGTGAGCTGCTTGACTATCACTCATTTGAACACTAATGGCTGAATTGAGCCTCGCTTCCCTGCAAATTTCAGCATACAAAGTGGACCTGGGGTTTATTTTTACCTAGTACAAAAAATTGAAGTCTCCTTAGAGAAAGCAAAGTGCAGGTGTTACAGTAATTATTTTAAATAATGCAAGCATAAGAGGGAGAGCTTTCTATAACACCTTTTGAAATGAGACTTTTTTTTGGTCTTTTTTCAGAAAGCTGGAGCTGTACCTAATCTCCTTTATAAGCTTCAGGAGCTAAAAGGAATGCTTAGAACAATGAGTTCATTGGTTAACACTTTCCTAGCCATTTCAAGGACTTTCTAGTCAAGACAGCACAAGCAAAGTCATGGGAGTCAATCCACATTTCAGATAAGCAATTTCCTAAAGTTAGGGCACTAGCAAAACATGAGTCACCACAACAAAAAACTTATTAATCTTCCTTCATCTCCAGTAATATTATATATCTCTCTGACAGCCTAAGGAGCAATCCCAATCTCTTCTTTTGATTACAGACCTTGGAATTAAAAATCCCTGTTTTGTTCAGTTTATTTCTGAGAACATTTTGATGTTCTTGATCAAAAGAAAAAAATAAAACAAGCCTTTTCACTTAACCTGTATCTTAAGTAAATACTGATATATTGACCGATCTATCTTTGGTTCAGGGTTAGCAAGTTTGTTGGTAGTTATGGTTTTTCTTCTTAATGTTTTATTTATTTCTGAGAGAGAGTGAGAGAGTGAGTGTGAGCAGGGGAAGGGCAGAGGGAGGGGTGGCAGAAGATCTAAAGCAGGCTCTGTGCTTACAGCGGAGAACCGAATGTGGGGCTTGAACACAAGAACCTTGAGATTGTGACCTAAGCCAAAGTTGGACGCTCTGTTGACTTAAGCCAGTCAGGCATCCCACAAGTTAGGGTTTTGATACAAGTCTCAGTTTGGTTTAAATTCCTGCCCAAAAGCTCTAAAAAGACTCAAAAATTAAGTGAAATCTGAATACAAACAATGAAAAAGGACATAAATAAATTCTTCAGAGGACATTTTCTACCTAATATTATTCCTAATAATAAACACCCTGGTTATCACTTAATAGTTATATAGTATTTCCATTCCTCTTTCTTCTTACACAAAGTAATGTAAGTGAGATTTTCATAAGGACAGAACCAACAGCTTCATGTCCTTTTCTGCTGTCTGTGCTCCACACCCTTCAGAGGTAGAATATATCTGCCTAAGACTTGGGGAGGCCTGCAGACTTCCCTCATAAGAGGGGCTGGGAAGGATTATTTTAACTGACTCTGCATCTCATTTACAGTTATTAGTTTCTTGACTAGAAAGTAATGCCCTATTGATTTTCAACCTATCAGTTTCCTGAGTTACAGGGCAGCGTCCATGGGAGTCGGCTGGCTTCTTAGCTAACTCCTAGGAACATGCATTACATATCATTTGCACCTTAAGCTGGAAGCCAGCTGGTCTGGTCCTTTCGTGGCAGAGAGGGTCAAAAAATCACCAGACTGTTTTGTATGGATATGTGTGAGAGCACTACCTAGCTTCTCTGCCAGGGTTCCCTAAAAATATCCCAGCATTTTAACAACATGTAAGAGGAAAGGGAAAGTATTGAACATGAAATCCTAGGAGGTCAGCTTAATTTAAGCCATGACTCTGCCCATAAACGGAAACTGTGAATACACAATAGAAATTAAACACAAAGAACGATTATTTACTCAGGAAAAGTACACTCAAACATTTGCTGAGAGTGAAAAATAAAGATGTGAGTTTTTTTCTTCTTCCTACTGAGTAAGAACGCGTCACAGGTTTTTCAGGGTGATCTTTAGAGGTCAATATCATGGAGGGCAGCTACCAGGCTAAGACTCAAAATAGACTTAGAGTCTACTGTCCCAGAGTAAACTCATCCAAGTCACTGATGACAGACAGGCTGATCCCAGCTTTGATGCCAGGCGATCTAGCTCTAGAGCCTAACTCCAAGCCTGTGAATCAGTGAGGTTCTGTGGTTCTCGCAAGACCAGAGTCTGAGTTCTTACTGTGATCTTAGATAGGTCACTTAGCCTTTCTTGGGGTGAAAAGAGACAACGTTTGTGGCAGAATCTGTGAGCCCTGTGTTCCAGTAAGCCCAGGTTGGGATTCAGGGTCTGGTTGTGCTTAGGAACTGCAAGTCTGGTGATTCCCAAGTCTGTATCATGAATTGATTTGCATATAAGTAAGAGGGAGTTCCGAACATGAACATGTAGGTAAGTGAGGAAGGGAAAGGAAAATAGGATTATGGACAGAAAATTATGTCTAATCTTCAGCCTTAAGCCTATAGGCTGAGAGGCTGAATCTGAGGACTATTTTATTCTTAATTTTATGAGGCCTGATGTTCATGCATGAGCATGTATAAAAACACCCGGGAAATTCAAGAAATACCGAAAGTGAGAAAGAGGAAGGAGACAATTGGAATACTGAACACTAGTGTTTGCAGAGGATCTGATCCAGGCAAGTTGGAGTAAAAATGTTAACATGACTTGGCTCCCCCAAACATAAGAGGCCATTTAATCCTCACAGTAGGACAAGGAGGGAAACATTATCCCTATTTACCCCATTTCTAAGCTTGAAAGAGTTTAGGTAGGTAGAAGAAGTTAATGCTATTATATGTATAATATGATTTGAACCAAGGTCTTGCTAAAGAGCAAATGTCCTTTCCAGTATATCATACCACCTTTAAGCCTTAAATCCTTTTCATTTGCCTATTCACAGCTGGAAAATTCTTAAAATGAATCGGCAAATAGCAAGGATGCTCCATTCATTTCTCTTTTTAATTTTTTTGTTTATTTATTTTTTTAACATATGCAATTATTTTCCATCATTTACACTACAGTAGTTACAATTACACTCCAAACAGAAAAGCAAAGTAAAAAATCAAAACCCCAACTTCTATTTCATGTAATTAGACTTATACAGAAATTAGAAGGTTATGTAACAACTAGTTAATCACCTAATTTCACAGCTATCTGAATCCCTTTTTAATTTTTAACTCTTTATTTATTCATTTATGAAAGACAAATGGGTGGGGGGCTGAGGAATGTGAACATGGGAGGGACACAGAAAGAGAGAAAGAGAATCCCAAGCAGGCTCTGTGCTATCATTATAAAACTGGATATGGGGCTCAATCTCAAGAAGTGTGAGATCAGGACCTAAGTCAAAATCAGGAGTCGGACATATCAATGACCAAGCCACCCAGGAGCCCTGCTCCATTCATTTTAGATCTAGCACAGTTAATAGCATCAAAAAGAGAGGTAGTAGCATTAGGGCCCAAAAACAACCTAGGCATTAAAATCAGAAAGTTTGGGGGGCCAGGGTGGCTCAGTCGGTTGAATGTCCTGCTTTGGCTAAGGTCATGATCTTGGTTCATGGGTTCGAGCCCCATGTTGGGCTCTGTACTGACAGCTACCTTAGAGACTGGAGCTTGTCTTCAGATTCTGTGTCTCCCTCTCTCTCTGACCCTCCCCTGTTCACGCTCTCTCTCTCTCTCGATAAATAAATAAAAAGCATTAAAAAATGTTTTTTTTAATTTATGTTTTAAAAAATCAGGAAGTTCAAGTCTTCGTCCTTTGTGCAAACACTTTCATTTTTTAGGTTCACAAGCAAACGGAGTCAAACCAAGAGGGAGATCTCTCTCCCACTGCTTTTCTAAAAGTCAAAGTCTTTCTTTATTGAACTCTGGTTGCCTTGAGAGCATGGCTTAGTCACTCTAGCTCTGGCACTTCCTGTTGGACATTCAAGCCACTTTGGCTGGCCTTGATTGGCCATGGAGGAACAACAAGAGTAAGCAGCTCACCCGACAAATGGTTTCGACCATTTTTTAATGTGGTGACTTTGTTTGTAAAGAAAAACCTCATCACAGGTCTGAGCCTCTCTAGGATTTTTGGTTTTAGCTCAGGTCATGTCTGAGATGTCTAGATTACTTCAATCCTGAATGGGCCCACACCATCTTGACTTTCTTAGAAGAAATTTCTGTCATTTACTGATACCCTGCAGAGCTCTTTTCATGTTTTAGAGATACAGCATGCAGTTGCATGAGGCCAAGTTCTCCTATCCCATATTGTTAGGCCAGCTCTGCCCAGGCAACCAGTAAGCCTGTTTAAGCTTAGAAAAATTACATATATATAACTGACTCTAAGTTGGTCTTTATGTTTAGGCATCTCTTCATGTCTATGGAGAGTACTTTACACTGTCACATCCATTTTGACAGAGTGCTTTTTTTTTTTTTATCATTTTCTCACTTGACTCTCACCAATTCTCTATGGTTTTGGAAAGGTAGCTAACACTGTCCTTGGTTCACAGATAAGAATGCCTGAGTCCAAGAAAGCCTAAATGATATGATGAAGGTTTTAAGGCTATTAAGTGAAAAAGTTATTATGACCTATTTTTCTGGACACTGATTCACTAGTGTTTTGTTTAATTATTGCTGTGTAACAAATAACCCCAAACTGAGTGCTCACAGACTCAGAGCATCAGGGATATGGACAGGGCACAGGGGGGTATGACCTGTCTCTGCTCCTCAATGTCTAGGGCCCCAACTAGAAAGAATGGCTGGAGTGACTAAAATCACTGGGGTTGGGATGCTCTAGAAGCTTCTTTACTCTAGAAGCGTAACTATAACACTCACCACGGCCTCTCCCTGTGGTTTGGCTTCCTCGCAGCATAGCACCTGTGTACTGAGGAGCATTCCAACAGGGAATATCCAAAGGAAGAGTGTGTCAAGAGCCTTAGGCTGAAGCTGTATGGTACAGATGCTATACGCTGTTTTCTGTTAGTTCCAACTGAGTCATTAAGCCCAGATTCAATAGAATGGGGCTCTTGGTGGAGTGATAAGGTCATATTCACAAGAGCACATGGGATGAGATATGCTATTGTAGCCATCTTTGAAAAAGTCTTCTCCAGTCAGCACAAATATATTCTCTACACAAATAACATGAGATTGAAAGAGAAATATATCTGAAGTAAGGCTCTAAATAATTATGAAATAAATAAGCAAATATTAAGAGTTTTCCTACATATCAACTATAAAAGGCAAAAAAAAATATTAAGTGGAAAAAACATGGCAAATTTGTATCAGATTTGTAATAAAACATTAAAGAATTTAGAAAAAAGTTTAAAATTATATGGTATTCACATGAATATAATGTTAAATATTCTGAAATATACTTAATAACTACAATAAAAGGGAGCTTTTTATGGTTCTTCATAGTGTCATTTCTGCCCAAATTCAATACATCATGTTCCTTAACAATATTTTTTCTGCCAAAAATGTAACTTAATTCCAAAAGTAAGGTTCAACATAGAGAGTTGTATGAATTCAGTAATAGTAAAGTTCATGACAAAGAATGAAAGTGTTGGAATAAACAATAGCCTTATTAAATGAAGACTAAAGGAATTGAAAGCATACCAGATATTTTTTAAATGTTATGAAGTTTCAGTAATTTAAGTAAATTAACTTCTTGTAGTTAATTAGATAAGAATATGCTAAAGCAGTTGCAGGTTACTTCTCTTGTACCAGTGTAATTATAATTCCATTTACTCTCAAAGCGTCCTGGTTTGAATGATGAATTATATGTACGTCCTACAATGAATCGTATATACTTATCTCTACTCCTTCCCCAAATCCCACTTAAATTGCAGTAAGCACATTTTTTAAACATTAGTCACATGGTCCAAGAGAAGAGATGGATGAAAAAATTAATGGATGGTCAGATGGAGGAACGGAGGAAGCAAGGGATAGATGGACAGATGGAGTGACGGATGAGTGGAGAAGTACAGAGAGGTGAACAGATAGGTAGATGGGTGAGTGAACAAGTAGTTGAACGGACATACAGGCAATAACTAAGTTGATAATTCAAAACACAACCAACCAATAAAAAGAGATCAAACAGTAACTATGTTGTGGTGAGAATTCAAGCTGGGTATGATGTGCAAAGGTTACCTTGGCTATCTGTGGAAGAATAGCTCTTCAGAAGAGATTACATTTAAGTTGTGATTTGAATGGGAACAAACAAGTCATTCAAAGAGCTAGAAGGGATGCTTTCTGTTCAGGGACAATTAGTGCAAATGTCCTAAGCTAAAGCTGAACTTAGCTTGCTTGAGTAACTTAATGCTTATGTAGCTGAAGCATTGTACTCATAGAAAATGAAGTCTGAAAGGTAGGCCACACAACTTAGGGCTTTACAATCAAAAGCCCTAAATGGTCTGGATTTCATTCTAAATGTAATTTGAGGCAATTGAAGAATTTTAAAAAGAGGAGTAATATCTGACACACATTTTTAAATGGAACAGGTGTAGAGACTGAGCTGTGGAGAGGCAAGAGTAAAAGCTGACTGCTCAGGACTACCTCACTGATTTTAGAAAGAGGTTTGGATTTGGGAGGAAGAGTCAACAGGAAGATCAATGGATGTGGCTGTATGAGAATGTGAATCTTGTATATCAAAGGGGCAAACAAAACCAAAAGCTAAATGACAAGTTAGGAGAAAATATGTGTAACGTATATAACAAAAGATTAAAGTAAAATATATTTGGGGTGTATCAAAAATATTAATATTCAAAATAAAGAAGCTATAAGTCAACAAGAAAAAGATAAACTACCTAATAGAAAAATGTCCTACATTATAAACAATTCACAGAAAAATTAAAAAGGGTAAATAACATATGCAAAAATATTCTGTAACAGTTGAGATTATGAGGAAATACATACTCTCATACCCTACTAGTGGGAATATAAAGAAACATGCAAAATTTTCAAATGTGTACATAAAAGTAAAGAAGATTTATTTCGGGGCACTTCGGTGGCTCAGTCAGTTAAACGTCCAACTCTTGGTGTCTGCTCAGATCATCATCTCATGGTTTCATGGGTTCAAGCCCCACATCTGGCTCTGCATTGGCAGTACAGACCTTACTTGGGATTCTCTCTCTCCCCCTCTTTCTGCCCCTCCCCACTCACATGGTCTCTCTCTCACAGTAAATAAAAACGCTTTTCAAGTTTCATTTCATTTCAAAACTATTTCTAAAGGGGGAAGAAAGGAAACCATCTACTTGCCCATATTTAGTGACACATGATAAAATATAACACAAATATGAGGAACACATAGTGACATTGATACATATGTACTTACTTGAACGTATCTGTATGACATGTTGGGGGCAATAAATCATAAAATTATATGAGGAGTCTGGATTTTTTATATGGAACAGACTAACACTATATGTGAACATATGTGGGGATACAGAGAGTACTATCCAGTCAGCTATGTGTTAAATGTTTAAAAATGGTTCAACAGTCAGGAAGGGACTTGGTGGGAAAGAAGCACTTTTACTTTTTAACTCCATACATTTCTATACATTTGTATACTAAACATATGTTTAGTACCATATACTTATGTATTACTGGTGTAATTCTTTTAAAATATTTTTAAAGATTTGTTCACTTTTTGAAATTTCAATACCATGGGCAATGACACTTAGAGCCTTGGTGTAATCATCAATGCCTTACAAAGAATTATGTTTTTGTAAGAGGGGCTTTAATGGTAGACAGTTGTAAAATTTTCAAGGCAATTTAAATGTAATACATCTTGACTGAACAAGGATCATATGAACACAGTTCAGCATAGACTCTGGTCAAGTGGCATGAAACTTAGCCAAAGGAAGAGGTCCAGGCTGAGAGTCCAGGGACTTGGCAGGGTGGATGGAGCACGGTGGTGATCGCTAGCTTCTCTGGGTCCCCTTTTCCTTACCTATAAAATGAAGTTCCTGGCCAAAGCAGCCATATATTTCAAAATGAAATATTTTTAAAAAGTTCAGTATTTAAAACTGATGAAAACAGGGTTTCTCTGGTCAAAGGACATCAAGGGCCATCGCCACTACTTCTTGGGCACTGCTACAGGTTTCTCCTTGAACATCTGAAGCCTGGTGGAATACTCCTGGTAAACTGTAGTCTAAAGACTTTTCGTATCTAGGGAAGACATCATTTTCATTTACTAGATGTAATTTATCAGAGCTCGCCAAACGAAAGCCCCAGTGAGTATAGTGTGTTGTGTTGGTAGAACACGAGTGGTAGCATAGGACATGAGGAGGGAGAAGTACAAGAGAGTAACCGTTGCTTTGCTATTAACTTGTGCTAGACATTGCATAAAACACTCAATACCTTACTTGACTTAATCCTCACAACCAACCTGTAATTTTAGCCTCATACAGATGAGGAAACACAGGAGATATTGAACTTTCCACAGGTCATGCAGTATGTACTGAGGTTAAACTCTTGCCATATTTGTCTGACTGTAAAGGTCATTCTGGCTAAGCCAGAGCTTGGTGTCCTACTAGAATATCACAACTTACAACATCATTATCACAACTAATGATATTAAGGCGGGGAGACTCAGGGCATAGTGGCGGATGCCAGGAGAGAGGAAGGAAGACTGTAACACGAGTTCCCCACACTTATAACTTTTCCCTGCAATGATGCCTTCTAACTATCTATTTGGAAATCAAATATTGTCATACGTGAAACAAGTTAAGGAAAACATGATGCAGCATGTAATTTAGCTGTTGGCCACGAAGTATGTGCTAGAATTTGGAGAGCCTGGAGTTATTTTTTAGGATTGATAATAAATTTATACTACTCTTGTTCCACCCTCTCCAGAGCTGGCAGAGCTAAGGTTGTGGTCAGTGCCTATGGCCAAAGCATTGTGAGGAGTATCCAGCACGACACGCTCACACACATGTGCACTAGCATAATCCCATAAATCTGCCTCCATAGCACGACCAATTGACCTAAATGCCTACCTTAATAGGTAGGGCTTTTTCTGCATGCTAATGACCTGTTTGCTAGTTGTCCCTACTTGTAGCTTACCATTGTACAAGTAATTTATATTATTTTCCAGGTTAACTGATTCACTGAACTGAGTCATCTCGAAAGCAGCCCCAAATCCCTGCTGCAGAGCAAGCTTTACAAAAAATCATCTTTTGTGGAATGCAAATAAAATGGCCTCCACTGGGGATCAATCTTCACAAGAGTTATAATAAATCCAGACATTCTTGGGGTGCCTGGGT
>NC_043705.1:20117063-20196834 GCF_006229205.1 Suricata suricatta
AAAAAAAGAAGACTTAGTTGCAGGACTTGGTTTGAGTAGTATAATATCCACTCCTGTTTGAAGACAAACTTTCATTTTTTTGTGGAGGTTTAAAAGTTAATATGCTCTTGTCCATTGTAGTAGAATGCCCACCATAGATTAATATTTTTTCCTTTTCTTCCCTATTCAAAGAAGTTTATAGAGACCAAACATCCTAGTTTGCCTTGTCTATGACTAAAGCCTTGATGTAATTATTAATAATACTCTTTCAGAAATGTCCCAGTTTAGGAAACAAATTAAACAAACTATAGAGTCATCTAAAAAAGTGCCATAAAATAAATTTTATATCACTGGAGGTTGGGGCCTTGGGACAATGATCCTCCCCGAGCTGTGTAAACCTTGCAATCACTCTGAAAACTTCTCAGAGGATAAAATACCTTTGACTTACAAAGGTATCTTCAGAAGACATATTGAGCAATTGTTCTTAGTATGAGGAAACCAAACTCTTTCAATAAATCCAAAGGAGATTGGGGAGCTGTAGTTGTGGGCCTTTAAGTGGCAAGATGTCAGATCAGACCAACCCACCAAACCTGAGGCCTACTAACACCCCAACGGGTACCTGTGTGGGAGCCAAACATAGTACTCAGACATGTGGACTCCCTCTAAGCACTCAGAGTCCTAGGCAAAGTCTAGATCAGAATAGAATCACAGAGCCATCACCAGTACAACAAATACCATGTTTTCTGGGAGCAGTCTTCAATGATGATGACATCATGTGACAGAGTCAATGGGAGCTGATCAGAGTCATTTTTCTCTCCTTGCTAGGATATAAAAGCCAGGATATTGCCTCTTCCTCACTCCCCAGTGTTTTTGGAGACACAACAGAGGCAAACAAAGAAGAAAGGGTTCAAAAGATTGTTTGCACAGAATAAAGGAAAGGTGGCTTTAATTTAATACCCAGTATGCATAGGAATTCAACTAACGTGAATTAAAAAAAAATAGAACCTAGATCATAACAAGCTATTTTAAGTAGTACTTTGACAAGATGCTTTCATTACAGAGTATCCCTGCCTCGAGTTGTTCAAGACCCATAGTGGCTTGCAGTCAAATAGACACACGATCTATTTTCGTCCCAGAGTCAGGCAATGACTAGGATCTTCCACTTCTAAACAACTCACTCTAAGCTAGCTGTAGGCTTGATAACAAAGACCAGAGGGCAGTCTTTTTTTTTTTTTTTTTTTGGTCCAGAACAAAATCTATAATGGTGGGAAAATATTATTTCGTAGAAGTTCCAGGACAATGGCACAATTTATGGAACTTAGAATTGTTTGTAAAACCATCTGAAACAGAAAAGTTTTCTCTACACTCAGAGGTATTATCAGAATGGTTACCAGAAAAATTAAGACTTTGAAGATCATTCCAAGTTGACAGCACTAGGAGAGGGGCACCTGGGTGGCTCAGTCAGTTAAGCATCCAACTATGGTTCAGGTCATGATCTCATGATTCATGAGTTCAAGCCCCATGCTGTACTCTGTGCTGACAGCTCAGATCCTGGAGCCTGCTTTGGATTCTAGGTCTCCCTCTCTCTCTGCCCCTCCCCTGCTCATGCTCCATCTCTTTCTCTCTAAAAAATAAACATTAAAAAAAAGAAAAGAAAAATCTCTGAATGAAAATAAAATAAAACCACCAGGAGACTCAGTGAAGAAGAGTATAAGAAATGGATAGAAACCAAGGGCACTAGAAAATTTATACAAAAGATACATGTGGGGTGCCTGGCTTACTCAGTCAGTAGAACCTGCAACTCTTGATCTCAGGGTTGTGAGTTCAAGCCCCATGTTGGGGACAGAGATTACTTAAAAATAAAAGCTTAAAAAACATAAAAAAGAGACATAAAAAAGACTGATAAGAACAAGGAAAGAAATGTAAGGTAATATTATATAGGAGAAAAAGGAAGATAGAAAGAACCTACAAGGTACCCCAAACATGGCACATGCCTTGAGAAAACTACAGATATTATACCATTTTGGGAGGAAATTCCTCAACACAAGAGATGTGAATGTATTTAATCTGGTAAAAAAAAAAATGAGTGAGAATCTAGAAATAAGATTCTAAGTGAAGAGCTAAGTGTTTTCCATTTAGGTACAAGGCCAGTATTTATATAGCCCACTATTTACATTCATAATTAGGTAAAATGGAAAGTGACACAGTGAGTCACTCCCGTAAGCAGTCATAGATCTGGTCAGAATATATACTGAATTCTCTCAGCACTAATTCAACAGCTCCACAAGATGGCACATGGAAATTTTCCACAGCTTATAGTCAGGCCAGGTCCTCATTTCCATGAAAAGTAAGTTCATTTCTTTACAAAGAGCATGGAGCTTCAAAGGGAGACTTACAGATTGGATCTCAGCGCTCAACTCTCATCGCAATGAAAGTCGAAAAGGGTCAGGTGCTGCCAGTTATGAAATCCTTCCATTGTTGGCTATTTGGTGGTGAGGTGTCATTTTAAAAAACTGGTTTCACTGATAATTATGCAGCACAGGGTTTAAGTTCTAACTGCTCTGTGACTTGGTCAGCGGTTTCCCAGGTTTGAAACAACAGTAGGTTCTTTGCAAAACTATATTCTCCAGTCCCTATTCACTGCATCAAGTTCGCATTTTAGAAATCAAAACTCTCAGTGAGGACATCAAGATTGATCTAATTAGTAAATTTGATCTCTTTAAGAATTGTTTTGAGTAATACTTTATATGGATTGAATCATTTCATTAATAGCCAAGCAAAAGAGCTTGTAGAATTTCAGTATCCTTACCCCCACCCCCCGATCCTATAAACTGATTGGATTATTAAACATGGTTACGAAACCTATTTTCGAGAACTATACAAAGTCAAACACATAAAGGACATGTTAAGCATCTGGCAAGTATGAGAAAGTAACCCTTGTGTTACAGAACAGAAGACAAAAAGAATAATTGTGAGTTAATCCAAGTAAACAGGACATGCTGTCATAATCAATTTAAAGTCAAACACAAGGATCTGTCCATCTGAATCAGGAAAGAAAACAAGGAAAAACTTCCCTCAGCCAGCATTCACTCAACAAGTGTGCCAGCGCTGGTGGACGCATGTCAAGAGAAGAGAGTGGGACTTCTTTGTTGCGTGGACCTTCATTTCTATTTGCCACCTTGTAAAGGCTTTGCTCTCTGACACAGGCAAGGTGTTCCTTCATTCAACAAATATGTATTGATTCATACAAGGAACCAGGTTCCTAGCACAGAATATTTAATGCTTTTTCCCCCTATGAACTCAAGAATACCAAGTACCCTTGCTTGTGATTCAATAAAATATATAAAAATAATTTTTGATGGGACAAAATGACCTACTACTAGTTTATGTTTGATTCGTTGTTAAATATGTAACCTCTGGCAAGCTAGATCCTTGCTGTTCTCATTTGTGAAATGGCTTGTAAACAACTGCCCATGTACTGCCAAATGTAAGATCTTATAAAACTTTAAGTGATGATAAACACTAGGCAGATTACTATGTTTTTCATCCAGAAGAGGGTGTTGGTTGGGCTTTTCAATGTCGGAGAAAGTTTTGTTACAAAAGGGATGGTTGGTTATTCCACCCTCCCTTTTGCTCTACTGCCCCAAAATAGGCTCTGGTAATACCTCCCCACTCCCCTTGACAGTGATGGGCACACAGTAGAAGCCAGCCTTATTGTGTCACATAATCAGAAAGCTGTAAGGTCCTTATTCTGGAGCTATGGTAGCCATGCCCTTTCCATGGAGAGAATGGTTCAGAGAATGAAGTTAACACTCTGCTTCTCTATCACAGATGAGAGAATTCTGATGGAATGTGAATTGCTTCTAGTCTTTAGGAGAACTCTCAAGGCACATCTTACAGCTCTAATACATCTTTTTTGCATAAACTAATTTGGATCGGTTTCTGTTACCAGGGCAATGGCTGACCCATAAAGAAAGGCTGAGAAACTCACATGGTCTTTGTGCTTGGATGAAATGCTAGCTATCAGAATGCTTGGGGCTGGGGAAAGTGGCCGTAACTCTTTTCTAAGGGACATTCAAAGCCACAGTAGAAAAGGGATGGATGCTGATCTGTGGACAGGGCAGTGAACCTGCTCTGGCCTAGGCCTGAGCTCAGGCCCCCAAAGCTATGCCATTCTGACCTTTAAGCCACAATTAAGTTATTAGAAGCATAAATAGGATATTAATTCTGGCAATGCAACCAAGTAAGTTTTTTACTTTGAGCCATTCATATAGCCTCTCCAGGGCGGGTTTGCAGAGCCTGGGGCCTGCTTCAGATTCCCTGTCCCTTCCCTCCCTCCCTCCCTCCCACTCTTTCTCTTCCCGCCCCTTCCCTGCTCTTGCTGTCTCTCAAAAATAAATAAAAACATTAAAACGTTTTTTGAAGAAAGAAATTCTATGAGAAGCATGGTTGGGGAGAGATTTATTCTTCCTTTAAGTTTTATTTATATATTTTGAGAGTGTGAGCAGCAAAAGGCAGAGAGAGAATCCTAAGCAGGCTCCATGAAATCATGACCTGAGCAGAAACCATTTTTCAGTGGCTTAACCAAGTGAGCCATCCAGGCTCCCCAGTTGGGGAGAGATTTAGATGAAAACATTCAATTAGGATTATGTTTCTTTTTAATAATATTTCTAACAGCAATAATAACTAAAACCTACAGCATTAGGAGATGACAGGCATTGTTCTAGATGTTGACTCATTGAATCCTCACATCAACTCTATGAAATAGATAGTATTAGTATTCTCAATGTATAGCTGAAGAAACCAAGGCCCAGAGAAGTTGAGAAACTTGCCCAAGGCTACTCAATTAACATATCAGAAATAAAAACCTAACACATGTACTTAGTGTCCACAACCTGAGCTCTTAATCACTGTGTGATACACCTCTTGTTAACTATGCCTACTTCTCTGCCTGGTACAAAGTAAAATTCACCAACTGCTCATTTAATGTTAGCAGATGAATAAAGTAACCTTCGTAAAAGTCAGTTTTTCAAAGTGGCTGGAGTGAAGCGACCTGTCCATAGGACAAGAAATCCTTTCTTAGGGATATTTTGCAGCGATAGTCCCAAATGAGCCTTTTTATCATGTTCCCACTAGAGTTCTTAGAGCATTAGGTGCAAAGACTAATTTTTGTTAAAGGTAGGGCCACCTCATATCAAGGGGTAAAACCAGGAAATAAACTCTCAGAGACAAAGAAGACCAGAGAATAAAATATGGTCACCAAAAACATTCGTTTTCTCTCCCATTTGTTAAATGGAGATACTATTTTCTCTCATCAGAGACCTACATAAAAAGTCCTTTAAATTAAGACTTTCTCTGCTCCTAGCTGCCAGAATTGGCGTTTCTAACTACTCTACAACTTGGACAATGTCCTTACATTAAGATTTACTGAAGAATAAGTATTAAGTAAATTGGAATTTAGATCAGAGTAAACTTTGATGAGTGACCTCACTATCCCTTTAAATAAGAATCATATTTTCCTACATTAACTTTACTGTAAAGAATTATATTGCTAGAGTCAAACTCTGATTTAATAAAACCACTTCCTCATCAGAACGTGGAGATAAAGTTTATTAGTCCATACCAGCAGAGCTTATCTAAGCAAATGGAAAAGACCAGTGCAATTATTATCTTCTTTGTGGTTTTACAGAACAGCTAAAGTTTAGCAATTTGTACTTTTATTGTATAACGGCTTCAAGGATCTAAGAAACAAAATGGCTTAAAGGTTAATTCAAACTCAAACCATGACAATTACCAGGGTTTGGAAAATTTGGATTGTGAGGACAACCAATCGTGCTCATGTGATCAGAACAATAGCTGTGGAAAAAAACTATTAGATCACTCCATAGTGATCCCCCTGTCGGTTCTAGAGAAGCAGTTAGAGCCTCCCTTGCTCCAGAGTGCCTTCCCTGCACGCAGAGGGACAGCTTTAACTCCTTGTAGTGTAGCCGGGTCTGCTGTGGGGAGAGATGGGGCGCTGCCCATCCCGCAGCAGGGATGGGGTGGCCGTGGGAGGGAGGAAACACCACCCAAGCCGAATCTGGGAGTGAGTCTGTGGGTGTGCTCCAACTTGAATCTTAAACAGGACATGGCAGGATTAATTCTGCAGAACTTTCCCACCTGGGGAAACACAGGAACAGGAACAGCACCTAGCCAAACCAGGAAAAGAGACCACTCCCAACAGGGGACAGCCCCCTAAGTACAGCCCCAGAAAAGCCCTGCGTATTTGACCTCAAAAGCCTCTCCAGCTGCACCAGGACTCAAGTGTAAGTCTAAACCTGTCAGATGACTTCTGAATTATTTGCAGACGAAGTGCGACACTGTCATGACTGTAACGCTCTGAATGCTCTCTAGATGGAGATACAGCTTTTTTCAAGACTGTAAAAGAGGTCTGAGGGAACCTCTACAGGGAAGACAATCTTTATGTCAACAAAAGGTCGTGCAAGCTAGAAAATGAGGGTTTGAAGCGTGCTTAAAATTATTTACCCAGCCTGCCCAGAAAACTAACTAATAAAAACTGAATTAAAATGGTGACTCCTGGGGCAACCCAGGTTGTTCAGTCGGTTGAGTATCCAACTTCGGCTCAGGTCACGATCTCACGGTTCGTGGGTTTGAGTCCTGCTCCGCCTTCTGTGCTGACAGCTAGCTCAGAGCCTGGAGCCTGTCCTCAGATTCTGTGTCTCCCTCTCTGACCCTCCCCTGCGCGCTGGCTCGCTCTCTCAAAAATAAATAAAACGTTTTAAAAACTAAAAAAAAAGGGGGGGGCACCCAGGTGGCTCAGTCTAAGGTTAAGCATCCTGCTTTGGCTCAGGTCATGATCTCATGTTCGTGGTTTAGAGCCCTATGTTGGGCTCTGTGCTGACAGCTAGCTCAGAGCCTGGAGCCTGTCTTCAGATTCTGTCTCTCTGGCCCTCCCCTGTTTGCACTGTCTCTCTCAGTCTCTCAAAAAACATTAAAATAAAATAAAAGAAAAAAGAAAAAGAAAAGGTGACTCCTTTCTGCTCCTTTTGACCGTTTGAGCAGATAAGAATAATGCAGAGATGCTAGGGTGAAAATAAATTTTGACCTTGGACCTGGAATTAGATGATCTGAGAATTCCATTTTGAATACTGTATGTAGCAGAAACCTGTGGGAAAGCTAATTGGATTTTATTTTGATTTTATAGATAGCTTACTTTACTTGGTAAAATCATAGGCAACTATTTCTGTAGCCTAGCATCGGTTGCTAACTCCTTGTGGGGAAAGATTAGGCCACTTTTTGCCCTGTGAGGCCACACAGTCTTGGAACAGTGTCCATAGCTAATGCTGTAGCCAGGCTCTAAGATGCACCTGAGGATCCCTACCTCCTGGTATGCACACTCTAGCATGGTGTCTCACACTTTCTTCCAAAGTGGGAACAATCGGATACAGCACAAGTAATAGGATGTCACGTATGAGATTAGGTTATAATAGACTGTGGCTTCCCTGGGGGAATTCCCCACGTGCCAGCCCCTGCTTTATCACTCACGCAGGGAAAGCACTATGCCATGTCTAAGCAGCCCTGTAAAGACGTTCCCATGACCAGAACTTACTGGACAATCAACAGCCAGTGAGGAACGGGGATCTGCCAACCATCCTGTGAGTGAACTTGGAAGCAGACTCACTAACCCCAGTCGAGCCTTGACACGAATGCAACCCCAGCCAACTGCTTGGCAGAATTATCATCAAAGACTGGGAGCCAAAATCACCCAGTTAAGCTGCACCTGGATTCCAAACTAAGTTGCTACATTTCAGGGCCTGTATGCCTTCTCATAGTAGATATTCTACAAAATTCATCTTGACTATAGGTATGAGGGAGGCAACCGGGGACATAAATAGCTAATAAAAAGTTCAGTTGGATTACAACATTTTTTTTTCCAGTGGCCCTTGATCTGAATACTTCTGTCTAGCTACCCGAGACCAAAACCATCTTCCTTGTCTCCTGGGGAAGACTGCAAGGTCCTTTTTTGTTCCATCAGTTCTAATTTCAGTAGAAACTGAGCTGTTATCATCCAGTTTGCTTTAACCTGGTCTCTCTGCTGTCTGAGATCATCCCATTCCCTGTCCCTCTATTCATTAACTATTTAATGAGCACTGCTACTCTACACGTTGGAGCAATAGTATTAAACAAAACTACTAAAGCTCCTAGCCTCAGGCACTTACATGTAGCATAATCTCCTGATAAACTTTATCTCCATGACTACAGAGCTGTCCTTCTGACCTTTTCTCCCAGCTGCCTAGGCTCAGAATCCCCATCTAAGCTCTTGCCTATGGGGACTCAAGACTACACAGCCTCTTCAATGGGAGCCTGAAAGACACCTATCTTCTGCAAAAGGTAGCATTAGTAACAACTTTTAACAATTACTGGTAGCCATTTAGCCCATAATGAAGACAATCACCTTACACAGTTATGGGCACTTTCATTGGAGGTAGTCATTTGACACATATACCTTGCTTCCATCCTGCTAATATATGTGTTCCTTGGCATTTAACAGTGTTCCTCACACCCAAAGTTTTAATAAATCATCTTTTATTACCTGATAGACATTATGATGTGACATTTCCTGCCCAATATGCAACTGGACTCGGACCATACAGATGGGTTTGATAAAGCAAATCCATTCACATAAAAACTGAACAGCAGGTTCTCAAATGCATATTTAATTATATTTATATACCTGAGGTGATTTTTCCACTCTCCTTGGCTCATCATTATTCTAGCACAAACTCTAAGTTAGAGGAAAACTCATGTTTCCTAGGTCAGTGTGGCCAGAAAAATAAATAGGCTATGAAAACAATGACCATAAAACAGCACTTCCTGACTGTCTCAATCAGCCTCAATTCCTCCCCAAAAGTATAAATTTCTCAAAAACTGCCTTTCCTGTGTTCCATAAACCAATCTTACTGGTGGGCCCTGTCTGGTACTCCTAACTAGATTCACACACACTGTGGCCCTGAAAATCTAATGCCATGTAAAGGCACAAGGTCCAGTAATCAGACTGCAGAGCCCCCATGCCAAGGCTACTACCTGCTGAAGCTTGCTGGGCCCCTTTCTGGCAAAGCTGCTGAAACTAGGAACTAGGGATTAGCCCAGGTGTTAAGGATTCCTTTGAGGGGGTAGCCAAAACGTCACCCTTTTTCTCTAGTATTGGTTACTTTTTCTTTCTGTGAATGAAATTTTGCTCAGGACACTCATAAACAGCATATTCCCTACCACCTTTCTGCACATTTTTCAGTTTACACTCAGCCTGACTGCTGGGTGAACTTAGTTTTAGGCTTAAACTAAGACCCCTGACTTAAGGGTATTTTAGGAAAACCAGTTTGGGCGCTGGATTAGCCTGTGTGCTTCCAGAATAATAGTTATTTGTAAAAGTCACCAGAAAGCCTGAAAAACCTAAACTGGCAAATGTATAGAGACCAAAGACTGAATCCATTCACTAATCCTGCTTCTATTTAGTGACAAAAACCTATTTCCTACCTTCAACCTCTTTATTTTTGTCTTTAAGTTTTGAAGCAGAGCTAAAGGGTTTTATCACCTTACTCAGTAAACTAAATTTTAGAAAGCCTTTGAAATACATGATGATAAGTTCAGCCCATTAAAAAAAGGAAAACTTTTGTTTTAGAGGAAACTGGATCTTTTAGTTGATTTTTTTATAGAAACTGTTAAGTTGGTGTTCTGTTTAACTGTCATTTCAAAACAACAAAATATAGTTTTTTGTCTATGGTTCAGAGAGTAAAGAAGGTTTTCGGTAAGCAGTTAAGAGTGGGAACTGAAGTAAAAAAAAAAGGAAAAAAAGGAAAAAAAAGACTGGGAACTCAAACTATATTCACAGCTTTTTCTTCTACCCTGTTTCTTCATTACTTGCATTGTATTTCTTTCCTTGTTACATTTTATAAGACAAATTTGTTTTTCATAAAAGATACATGCTGAATTAAATATACTTAAGATAAATTCATTAAGATGGTGAAAGTTTACAACCCAAAGCTATGAAAAAGAAAATTATGGGAGTAGGTAGATTCAAATATCAAAGTGAACAGGCAATTTCAACTAGCCAGGAAAAAAAAAACCCCAAAAAACCAAAACATTAACATAAGCACACGAAAACCAGAGCTATATCTTGGCACTGTGTTAAAGCAACAAATGGAAATAGGACAACTCTGCATTATCTTTTACAGGAGTTCACAATAGGACCATTTGTAATTTGCATGCTATAGTGACCTAAAAGTTGGGTTTTTTAAAATTAGTCCTTATGGGCTTAGAGCATTTCCTAACTCATGAACATATACAGTCATTTTAGATAATGAATTAATAAGTGTATCTGGAAGAATGAGAAAGTAGAAATAATAAATCTTGGGAAAAAGTGAGTTAAAAATTGTACCATATACATATCAATTATTTCAGGGTAGGGGAAAGGTAATTGTTTTCTTCTTTATACTTTGTCATTCTATGATTTTCTCTGAAAAACAGATTTTACGTTAGAGCAGAGTTTTACAAAGAGGAGGAGAAGGAAAAGGAGGCGGGAAACACCGGCCCATCCCCGTTTGTAGGCTTGTAGCTCTCCTCTGCTAGCACACTGCAGTGACCAGCTAACTAGCGAGTGGCTCACCCGAGCTCTGCTTCAGCCGGTGTCGGTGCTGCAGGCTCTCTGGGAGCATATGGTATGCTTGCTACACACCTACGAGCCAGGCTAACCAAGCAGACTGTTCTTTCGTTTTTGTATACTAAGAAGTACCACAAGCAACAGGTGATTTCGTGTCCTTTTTAATTAAGAGAAGACGACAGTCACCTTTAGAATACAGCAAGCAAAGTGCCAGGTTGGAAGCCCACCTTTAAAGAGAGAAGGTCACAAGGCCAAGATGGACCATGGTAACAGGAGAGCAATATTCCAAGGCAGGAAATACCTTCTCCAGAATTTTGGACTTTGTCGTAGGCGTTTTTGTCAACTATGGGTTCAGAATACAGCCCCAGGGCTCACTAGTCTGATTTTTCTGTCTTCCCATACAAAGGAGGAAAAAAGTGGAGCCATTAAATGCCTATACAAAGAAAAAAAAATCTGTATGTACAGGCATGTTCTTTATAAATATCAATAGCAGGATATCAGTCTAGAGAGGGTAAAAGATTATTTCAGTAGTATCCAGACATTAATGAAAGCCAATTTGCAATTAGGTGATTAACATAAGAGCTAGTGGTAACAAGCAATGTGTTCTTATTCCAAACATCTTTGCTACAAATTGCTGTTAAAAGCTTCTCCCTGCATTTTCTTTGTCTTTTGCCTGCATGGTGATGATAGAAGGTAATTGCACAGTGACTGCAGAGGCTGCATGTTATTTCATGCAAGCCGTTTAGTAACTATGTCAGGTAACCACACACCAAACCCTTCTAATTACAAAATGTAACAGCCTTCATTATCCAGCTTGGTCTCTCTGGTTAATCTTGAACTCAAGGTTCATTCTTAAAGTTTCCATTTGTCCCCAGTTGTTCTCTACTGAGCTTCCAGGGCTGCAATGACTGGTGGCAGGCTCCTGGAGTTTAAGGCACATGGGGACACTGGGTGCCAAAGCCTTGGCTGCAAAGGCTGCTTGGATCCCCCCAGTCCTACTTATCCACACTTGAAAATTCTGCTACTCAGGGACTCTATGAAGAAAGCGAAAATGTTATTGCTGATGATTGAACCCCCAATGAGAAATAAACTAAATAGAGCTTCCTTAACAGCTAACTTAAGCAACTACATACACACATACATATATTCATGGTAAGTAATTTAGAGTTCAGAGTTACTCCCTTCTAGCCTTCTTGCCGATTTTTCCTCATTAGAGAATAGCGATTCATTTAGCTGTGTGTGGCTAAGAATCAAGCACCGCTATGGTTTTACTGGTGTCCTGGGGTTTTTTTGTTTTTGTTTTTGTTTTTTTTTCATCATCTTGGTTACATGTCATCTGTTGACAGTTCTTGATTTTTGTCCTGTTCCAATTCCTATCCTAGGATGTGTCAGTGCTGTTTCCTTTCATGAGGATGACATGCTACTTTGTACAGTGTATCTTTGGTGATAACAGCTCTAAATTCAATTTTCAATACAGATAATGAATTTTATTTATAGCTTTTGCTATCTCTCTACCCAATTTGCTAGGAAGCGCGTACTGAAACTTAGATCCTCTCCTGGGCCCTCTGTCAAATACCTGCTTCCGTGAATAACTGCCCTCAGGCACCCTGGCTTCTCATAGTGTGAGGATGACTGACTTTGGCGCCCAACTATGGGGGGAAACTAGATCCTATTGTGCAGATATGATAGCCTCCTGGAGGGCTTTCTCTAGCTACAGCTACCAGAGGCCTGTTTCTTAACTACTTCATGGCCACATACATGTGGGCTAGCACTGTTATGTGTTCAAGAAACCTCCATGTTGTTTTCCCCCCCACAGGGCTGAGAGGTATGTATGGGCAGTGACAGAGAGTATTCAGTGCAAAGTTTTTGATCAACATTAGACAAGTTTTATATAAAAACTGCAGAGAAATAAAATGTTTTCTTGGCCCTAAAAAGTCTCAATATTTCCTGTTTTCATAAGGGCCAACAGGTAACAATATCCTGCTTTGGAGTCCTGAGTTAAACAGACATCCCAACCAAAAGAACTAACCCACCTCTCCCTCAGCACCAAATTGTTCCCAGTGGGGCCCTTCTCCCAACTTCCTGTCATATTGCGATACTTCCCCGACCTGAACCTAGAGAGTCTTCCTGGACTTGTATTTGGAGGCCCCACACACATTATCAGGAGGGCTTTTTTAAAGCCCTCGTGTAAATTACATACTCACCCATAAACCCACAGAGATTTCTTTGTGTGCGCTAGAATTATTTTACATCAGCAAACTAACTTACTATCTCAGAATTATTACAAGATTCCATTGGCTTTTAATGGCATCAGAAGAATTCCTGAAACATGAATTGTAGATCAGACTTCAAGTTAAAATGTCCATCACAAGACTGACTTTGGATATGGGCACAGTAACAAAGACCTGCAACTGAAAACAGTAAAATTTTATAGGTCTGTTCATTTGCTCAACTTTGGTGCTTCTTACCACAGCCAGGACAGTAATATGACCCCGAGCCCTTGATGATTATCAACTGTCTGTTACCATCTGAATGTGTTATACTGGGGAAGAAAATAAACTCAGACGAAACATTTTTGTTTGGTTAGTGAAATCCAGTTTGCTTCATTAATAAAATCTTTGGAACCATGGACTCACAGCTGGCAGAAAGATTGGGAGTCACCAGTGTGGCCGACCTACCAAATAGCTCCTGTCTACCTCCTTAACACAAGTCCAACTGATTTACTTCTCCTCCTGTGACTTGGCTGATATCAAAGACTTCTAACTAGGCTGCCCCCCTTTTGCCTCTCTCGGTCAAACACACTTCTACTCAATCTTGAGCAAATATTTTCAATACATCTCTATTATACATTAAGTATAAAACTCCTTACCCTGGCATTTAAGCCCTCTGAAATTTAACTGCAACCTGCATGCTAAGCTTTAACTCCCATTACTGCCTAACAAAATGCCTGTGTTAGTGAAGATGTGCTGCTTCCTACTATTGATCTTAGCAGCTAGACATCAACTCCTGGCTTGTTAACTCCATGGGTTTGAATCCTGATTGTGCTGCTTATTAGCTATGACATTAATCAAGTTTTTAAATCTCTCTGAACCTTATCTCCTAGGCGGCATAATAAGAAAACTCAAAAAGTTAGCTTTCTTTATCATTATTTAAAGTGTCTTTTGGTTCTTGCTTCTCCAATTTGCTCATCTCTTTCTCTGGGTTAAAAATTCTGCATCATTTTTCAAACTTTGTTGAGCAATGATGATTCAAGCACTGTCACTGAAAAAGCAGTAGGAGAATCACCTGGGGACTTGTTAGAAATACAAATTTTCAGGCTCCACGTCAGAGTCAGATCTACTGAATCAAAACTGTTGAGTGGGGGAGGCGCATGGATGGCTCAGTCAGTTAAGCATCTGACTTGGGTTCAGGTCATTACTCGCAGTTCATGAGTTCTGGCTGCATGTCAGGCTCTGAGCCGACAGCTTAGAACCTGGAGCCTGCTTCCAATTCTGTGTTTCCCTCTCTCTCTCTCTCTCTCTCTCTCTCTCTCTGCCTATCCCCTGTTCTCTCTCTCTCTCTCTCTCTCTCTCTCTCTCTCTCTCAAAAATAAACAAACATTTTAAACACTGTTGAGTGTGCGGCCTACCAATCTGTATTTTAACACATCCTCCAATAATCCTGATGCACAGTAAACTTTGAGAATCCCCATCTATCTTGAATGCTACCACCCACGTTTTTCCTTATCCCTCTCAGGGAGCCAGGCTCTTCTGCCATCCAAACCCTGAGAACACTTTGTACTCTCCCTTAGCACTTACCCTCTGTGCTGTATTAACCAAATGTGTATGTTCCCCTGATTTGCCCTCTTACACTTGCCAAGCTGTGAACTTTTTACAAGGAGGAATTTTGCTCACTAATCTTCAACTAGGAAGCAGGGCTTAACAAAGTTTCTTTCAAATATTTGTTTGGCTGAATTGAATCACACTGTCCTAGTGCTCAAAGGTATTAGACACTGAATGAAGAACTAGATGGAAAGAAAACTTCCGTTTTTCCTATCTATTAAGATGGTCCCTGCCGGAAAAGAGAGCAGCAACAAGGGTTAAATGACTCAACTTCTCACTGGAAGCAGAGTTTTAAGATAGGCAGAGGAGTAAAACTTTTAACCTTGCCATCACCTCCTCATTCCTGGATTCTGAAGTGAGTGTTTTGTTTCGTTTTTACAAGAAAGAAAGAGTGAGCATGTGAGAGGGATGGAGGGCAAGAAATAGAGAATCTGATGCAGGCTCCATGCTCAGCATGGAACCCAACCTGGGGCTCAATTCCACAACCCTGGGATCATGACCTAAGCTGAAATCAAGAGTCAGACTCTCAACCAACTGAGCCTCCCAGGTGCCCCTGTGAACCATTTTCTATGTGTCATGATGGGTGGGCCAGTGTAATACTAAGGGTTGAGGCACAATCAATGTTCAAGTCTCATGTTTTTATTTAAGTGCTCCTCTATTTTATCTAACAACAGGTATATATAATATTTTGTTTCCCATTTTGTTTAACTAACTTTGAAATTAAGAATGAAGTCAAGTGTGACCTAGAGAATTACAAATCCAATTAAAACAGCACATAGTCTCTATTATCTCTGAATGCATGGAGTTTGTCTTATACAAAAGGAAACAAGGAATATGATTCCTTAAAACATTATTCACTAATGAGTAGCAAGAAACAATTCTTTTCAAAGAAGAAAGAAGCTAGTACCTACCTAGACTTTTTCAAATTATGTATGCATAACTGTATTTATACTAATGAGATCATTATTGAACAAAAACACTTTTAGATTGACTAGATATCATCTAACTGATAGTTGGGCTGTCATTGAGCACTAGCATAATTTTCAAGTAGTTTATAAATTAGTGTGACTTTCAAAGAATATAAAAGGAATCCATTTCTATCAGTGAAAACTTGATTTCTTTTGATCTAGTATTTTTAGCTGTACAATTTACTTTCCTTGAAGGCACCCTTACTTTCTTTACAAGCTTAACAAATTGATACACAGCCTGAATTCCTATGTAATCAAAAGCATTGATATCATCCAGTTCTAACTGTATCTATCAGATAGTTGTTCCTTCAACCTTCTATTAATGTTTATTTATTTTTGAGAGAGAGGAAACAGAGTGTGAGCAAGTGATGGGCAGAGACAGAGGGAGACACAGAATCTGGAGTAGGCTCCAGGCTCTGATATGTCAGCACAGAGCCCAACTTAGGGCTCAAACTCACAAACTGGGAGACAAGGACTTGAGCTTTAGAGATCATACTAGAAGGGTCTAGAAGGAGTGCTCTTGAAAAAAATTCTTGGAGACACCTAAAATGTTCTGCAACGACTCTTCTTGCTGTGCTGGATTACGCAACAAGACGAGAGTGGAGATTACAGTGATGCCTTGCTCTTGAGTCTCAGAACAAATAATCATCCCACGAACTTTATTCACCTGCTAGTAAAAGCCAAACAAAACTAATGATTCCAGAATCCTTATCTTCAGTATAGAAAGACTCCATTTTCTCAAAACAGGGAGGGAAGGAGATCATGAAGTAACAAGAGTTTTCTTTTGAGAAAGAACACTACAGAAAACACAAACTCTATTGGAGAGATCTAAAAGCAAATACAGATTATAAAAGCAAGCAGAGATGAACCTTGAAAATATGGTAAGTGAAATGAGCCAGACACAGAAGGGGAAATAGCATAGGATTCCACTGAGTATCTAGATGTACCTAAACTTTGCAAATTCATGGAGACAGAAAGTAGAAAAGAAGTTACCAGGGACTGGTGGGAGAGAAGAAGGAAAAGTTAACACTTAAGGGGCACAGAATTTATTTGGAATGATGAAGAAGTTTGGAATATTGATATTGGTGATGGTAGCACAACGCTGTAACTATACTTAACACCACTTAAGTTCAGTTACTAGGGTAAACTTTGTTGTGTACATTTTACCACAGTAAATACATACATAATGAAAGCAAACAAGCAAATCCAAAAAGCAAGCTGAGTGACCCTGTGACACACAGGGACTGATGCTCATGTGTCATGAACCTGGAGAAAAGAAAAAAATGTTCAGAACAAAAGAAATTAAACCCGATTCTCATCTGCAAGAATTATACCATGTTTTCCATAGAGGAAAAAACAATAGAGGATCAAATAAGAGAAGAGACAATCACCTAGGGCTGAGTAGTGTGCTCTCTTTGAGATGGAGAGGATGTAAGTACAACAGATTATAAGAGTATCCTGTCTATTTACAATACTTTTATTAAAATTAATGTATTCCTTAGACTATCATCCTTATGTGTGAAGAGGAAAAACAAGGAAAAAAGAGCCTATCGCTGATGAACTGCTAGTGGGAGAGGAAGACAGTCTTTGCCACACAGAGCCCAGGGATACTGGGTTAGAGCACAAATGGTGAAATGGTATTTTAAACCCAATAAGAAAAGGAAATAGAGGACGAAATGATCAAATCTAGCCTTGAAAAGTTTGTCCAACACTTGACATTCAGTCATTTGATAATTCAGACATCTTTAGAGACATTTTCAACACTCTACATCAAGCAACATAAAATGATTGGTGAGCATGCCCCAGGGTCACAGAAAAGGATTCACTTTGTTAATAAGTAATTTGCTATAAAAATACCTGTATATATCAAAGCAGCATTTCTCTAAGGGTGATCACTGGACCGGCAGCGAAGGCATCTCCAGGGGACATGTTGGAGGGGCCGGACCCAGAGCTCCGCCCCAAACTTACTAAATCAGGAATTCTGGGAGTGGGGCTGCGGTCTCCGCTTTCACAAACAGTACAGGTGATTCCGACACTACATTTAGCAAACCACAGCTTCAGCCAAGAATTGGAGCTGAGGCAGTTAGAGTAGCCTGCAAGTGGTTAACCAGACTGAACTCACCTGAGCGAGGACCCCAGGCAGGTCTCTGTGTCTGTTGCTACTGTTAGTAAAGCAAACGTGTAAGGGTTCTGGATAGTGATTCTGCTAATGAGACAGCACTAAGATTCTTCCTAATTTCAGAATACCTGCTCCTTCTCCTTTTCCTCTGCATTTCTCCATGTTGGAAATATAACTGCAATTTATTATGTAGATCTCGTCAAATCTTTCTGAATGTATATTCATAGCTCACTGTCCAGAAGACTTGTTTAAGTTCGGCCCACCTGTTATGACTATCCAAGAATTTCTACAACACAATGGCTCATTTGGAGACTTAAGGAGTCTCATTAGATGTGTGGGAATTTTTGTTTTGTTTTGTTTTTGTGTCTGCTCTTTTTTGTCTCTCGTAATGTCTGGAACCAAAGACTGTATAAAAATGGAAGACGAGGTGACTTGAGTAGGTTTATTTGTACCCTCCATTCCGGCATCACTTCCCAGTCTCTGACCATAAGAAGAGGTTATTTTCTTCCAGGTACAGGGTGGGAGGGCGTCTTTTTCATGGGAAATTTTATAGCCTGTTTTTAGGTAGAAAAGGCTAAGTCACCGAGCTCTTCTGGCATCTGCTGTTTCCAAGTGCCCACAGCTCAAAATAATCAAGATTCCAAAACAGCATATTTGGGGATAGCACATCCTGAACTCCTTCAAATACTAAACTCTTGCCATAATTTGCACTGGCCCCTTGCATTGTATCTACTTCTAGAAGCTCTTGGATCAACTGCAAAAGATCCTAAAAAAACACCCCCATCGAGCTAGCATTTCTACCAGTCTTCCCAAAGAGGGTGCGGCATCTGGAATCTTTTAGAATCACACCATTAAAAAAAAAAAAAAGTGTCTAAATGGAGATTTTCAATGTAGTTTAAGTGATTGTTCCTCCCAAAGTAAAAACACATACTCACTCTATGCTGGTGCCTGCTGCTGGCTAAACTCTGAATGCCCAGCAGCCCATCTTGATTACGGAATTCATCCTTAATGGCAAAGATAATGCACAACACTCAAATTAGACCTTTTATTAAGGTGTGGAGCACTGCTGAGCCAGTGAAGTTTAGAAGGGAGGAAACATAATTTTTAAAACTCTGGTAGAAAAAAAAATAATAAAAAAAATAAACTCTGGTAGAAAAGGACAACATTTGGGGGCCCTGGGTGGCTCAGACGGTTAAGCGTCCGGCTTCGGCTCAGGTCATGATCTCACGGTTCGTGGGCTCGAGCCCCACATTGTGCTCTGTGTTGAGAGCTAGCTCAGAGCCTGGAACCTGCCTCAGATTCTGTATCTCCCTCTCTCTCTGAGCCTCCCCTGCTCACACTGCCTCTCTCTGTCTCTCGAAAATAAATAAAAAACATTTTTAAAAATGTTTTAAAAAGAAAAGGACATCATTTTAAAAAAAAGTCATAAAAACATGCATTGATTTGTGGAGTCAGGGGTTCAAGGAACTAAGGTAGCCTGAATAAAGAGGATGAGCTGGTGAGCCAAATGGAAAATGTAATGCACTTTTTTCTCCTTCCTATTTTATTTTAGTTTGACCTCCTTGGAATCTATGCTTGTTGAAGAATGAGGGGTTTTATGTGCAACAGCAACATTTTTATGTCCCCAGTACCAAGTCATACTCTGGCTCCATAGACCACTAAATGTGCCAATGTTTGTGAGTAGTTCTATTCAATTCAAAAGTAATAATAATAAAAACAAGAACAACACTAATAATGACACATAATGCTAGGCTAAGCTACAGTAATAAAAAAACCCAAATCAATTGGCGTTATGCAATCAACCTTTACTTCATGTTCATGCAAAGTCCAATATGGTCCAGAAGCTCTTCTGTGAAGCTCCCCTTTGACAGTGACTGAGGGATGCAGGCTGCTTGCATATTATAACTACACCATAACTGAGGTTGCTGCTATGGAGGTAGAAGGAGATGCAGAAAATATACTGGCTTTTAACTGTGTTGGCCCATAAATGCCACTCTCCTCACATTTCATTGGTCAGACTTAGTCACATGACTCCAACCCTCTTGCAACATAGGCTGGGAAGCACAGAAGAGCCTAAGAATATTTGATGAGGCTTTCCTACAAGTGGTGATGATTTATTGACCAAAGTTATCTATATTCCAAGCATTCTACAAGTTAATTTATAGGTATTATGTCAGATCTTCAAAACAACCTTTCAAGATATGTGTTCTTAACTTCATTTTATAAATGAATAAACCAAGGTTCACAAAAATTATTTAGAGTATGTCAGATTCTCACAGGAACCTTTAAAGGTATGAATTACTAACTCTAATTTATAATGGAGACTCATAAATAAATGAATTTTCCAAAAGCCAAATGGTGACAGTGGATTTGAACCCTGAACATAGGCCCACCTTCTTGCTTCTGTACATGATGAATATGACATAGAATGCTAGGCTCTGGGAATACCAGAAACAAAAGGAAATACAGGAGGAGGGGAAGGAGAGAGGTCCACTACTATTCCCCTGACAGCAGATAGTACAGCAGACATCCACACTATGCTCTGCTGTCTCCAAGGGTATTTACATCTGGACCAGAGATGTAAAGAACAGTATTTCCAAAAGCAAAAACCCCAAGCTCTTGGCTTCAATGAGGTTTTCTGTGAACTCAACAGCACATAAAGTTCATAATCTTCACGTTCCAAGCCTCTGGAAGGGACCATTAGCACTGCGCTCAGGGGATTTTGTATTTCTGTAAAATATAAAAACGTGAGATCCTCTAATAGAAATTAGTTACGACCACTGCCTCTTTCCACTCCTATGTCCTGTCACTTTTCATATTGGCAACTTGCCGGGAGGCATGTTTAACATCCTCTTTAAGGAGACATTGAATAGAGTATAAATACGTTTACCATGGCTTCTGTGAAATACATTCACAGATTCACAATCAGTTCCGTGTATAAATATTAGTGTAACCCTTCCTCCTGTAAGAGATGGCTTTCAGGAATGTTTATAATGCTTACTGTGCTGACTCACTGGCCTCACAACACAAATGTGCAGAGTCAGGCCTTGGACTGTGACATAAGGTGTCCCATGGCACCTGGCAATGGAAGTATGTGAGTGAAGAAGGAAACATAGGGACTCAGAGCTAATCTTTGGAAAACTCTCCCAGGCATCAGACTTGTAAAACTGTGAGTGGAGAATGCAGTTCTCATAAATGACCAGTCTAAGTAGTTTTATTTTTGTCAGAGATACACTCCATAGTGCAGCAAATATAATTATAAGCACACCATATTTTTTCCCCTTTGGATGACAATTGCATGAAATGATGTTTATTACAATTTCAGTGTTTGGAGGAATGCAAAGAGAGTACACATGTGAATGAAACTTTTAGAGGTTTTTCAAACTTAACAAGAATCTATAATTTTCTTGACTAAAATTGGGTTGTGGAAATAAAGAAACTTTTGTAAACTATGAATAATAAAAAAACAAATTAAAATCAACCATTCTGGTGAAGATTATTTTATTTTATTTTCTCTACCGAAAATGATATAAAACTTTAAACCACTGATACATGAAAAGATAATCAAACAGCATACACCCAAAAATGTTGGGGAAAAAGTGGTTTAACTTCAGGTACTTAATTTAATTGGTGGCATTTATCAGTTCTTTTAAATTTCATGTGTATATGATTTCTATTTTTAAGTATATATGAACATTTATACATACTTCTTATTCTTTTTCTTAAAGAGTCCTCGAATTATGTAGGGTCTAGGCTCTGCTATAGACTGAATGTTTGAGTTTCCCACTAAATTCGTATGTTGAAATTCTATTTCCCATTAGGAGATAGGGCCTTTGGGAAGTGATTAAGTCTTAAGGGTGTAGCCCTTATGAATGGGATTAGTACCCTTATAAAAGAGGCCCCCATGGGGAACCTGGGTACTCAGTTAGTTATGCCCACTGACTCTTGATTTTGGCTCAGGTCAAGATCTCACGGTTTTTGAGATCAAACCCCACAACAGGCTCTGTGCTAACAGAGCCTCCTTGGGATTCTCTCTCTTCTTCTCTCTCTTCCCTTCTCCCATTCAAAATAAATAAATAAATGTTAAAAAAAAATATTAAAGAGACTCCCAGAGAACTTGCTTGTCCTTTCCATCATATGAGCACACAGTGACAACACAGCCATCCATTTGCCAGAAGTGGGCCCTCTGTGGGTGCCTCGATCTTGGACGTCCCAGTCTCCAGAACAAAGAGAAATGAATGTTTATTGTTTATAAACCCCTCAGTCTATGGTATTCTGTTTTAGCAGCCTCAGTGGACCAAGACAGTCACTTTCCAAACCTGGACACACATCAGTAGATAAAATACTCATCTTCCTGACCCAGCAGAACTTCAATTGTTGTAACATTTAAAAGCCATGAAAACATAAAATAATAAAGGATCTGGATGATAGTAATGTAGTTAGTTCACATGCCAACGACTTCAAAGCAAAATAAGTTTTTGATGTTTTAAATTAATTCATCCCAGGAGATAAGTATTTAATCTGCAGAGACATGAGGATTTGAAAATCCCCTGCCAAAAATAAAGAATAGAGCCTTTAGATTATTACTAGCTACGTTTTCCATGCAGATTTTATTTATTAATCATCACTGTTATTCATTTTTAAAGAACACTTAATGGCAAAATTAGGCCAGAGAATAAAGGTCCTTGTGTAAAAGTAGCCTTCAAAGAACTAAGAAAGTTGTCCTTCTGATCCATTCTACACAAAATGAAATAATTTAAATTCTCTAAGCAGAATTATAGTTTCTATAGGGCAAAAGTGAAGTCACCCTCCTGTTAGTGGATGTAAAATATCTTGAATCACCAAGATATGCAAAGAAATTGGATAGTTCCCAGCAAAAGAAGGAGGGAACTTAATACTAATGATTTGAAGCTTAATAAATAATATGAATGATAATACTTAATAAATATATAATGGATTTTTCTTTTAAAAAGTGTTGCTAAGGTGCCTGAGTGGCTCAATTGGTTAGGCGTCCAACTCTTGATTTCGGTTCGGGTAATGATCTCATAGTTTATGGTTCCAAGCCCTGTACCGGGTTCTGTATGGTCAATGTAGAGCCTGCTTGGGATTCTCTCTCTCTCTTTCTCTCTCTCACTTGCATGCATGCTTTCTCTTTCTGTCTCAAAATAAATAAATAAACTTAAAAAAAGCATTGCTATTACCATCAAGATCTTCAAAAGCCCTATTTGGAAAGCAGAAATGACATTTCTCACGTTGAATGTTTTTAAAAGCATGAAGAGGAAAATGAAACTAAAATAAGACATTATCCTTATCACTTTTTATCAGAATATCTCAAAATATGTTACACAAATTTATTCGGTAACCTTAAGTTCTACATAATTCTGAATTAAGGCCACTATTTATTAACTAGGCAATCTGTTGCTTAGAGAGATAAAGTGATTGTTGAAGTCTGAAGTAGGAAATCAAGTACAAAATTAAGGAGGGGAAGACAGGAATAGAGGCTAGAAGCCTGAGCACGAACTCTTGGACCAATCCAGTCCAGTAAGTTTCTTCATAAGATAAATGATTCTGTTTCTTCCTAAGACACCAAGGCCCTATTTTCAATAACATAGTTCCAGAAACAATCTAATGGTCCATCTAAAAGTCATTCAGGTGGATCTAATTATATTCCAGTGGTTCTTAACGTATTGTGAACTACAGATAATTGCAAAGAATTTGATTCACAGGAAATGTACAGAACAACAAATTAGTAGAGAATGTGTTTATGGTAGAAATTCCATATTGTATAAAAACAGTCCTATTCACACTCTGTATCTCCTCCAAATTCTATGTTACTCAAATTTTAGGAAAAAACCAAAAATATAAAACTAAACAGGGGTGTCTTGGTGGCTCAGTCGATTAAGCATCCGACTTCAGCTCAGGCCATGATTTTATGGTCTGTGAGTTCCACCAGCATCAGGCTCTGTGCTGACAGCTCAGAGTCTGGAGCCTGCTTCGGATTCTGTGTCTCCCTCTCTATTTGCCCTTCTCCAGCTCAGGCCTTTGTCTGTCTGCCTGTCTGTCTGTCTCTCTCTCTCTAACGTAAATAAATATTAAAAAAATTAAAACTAAATAAATAAGATCTCAGGATCTTGTCTTTACTTTCTTCTTCTTCTTTTTTTAATCTGTAAAGGATTTTAGTGATCATCCAGTTACCCTTCAACTTTCTTTTCTACAGATCCAAAAGTTTAAACGACTTGTCTGAAATAGACATTTCTCCATTTTTATCGGCACAGGATCATCACATATCAAACTGCCTCTTCCCAAACCTCTTCTCACTCTCCCCCAAAAAGATAAAAAAAATTCACAGTGGATGATCACTTGAAAAATACACGTAGGTTTTATCAGAATTCCTAAGAGCCTGAATTTTTAAAATTGTTTTTAATCAAAATAAAACTAGGGCAGGGCGCCTGAGTGACTTAGTTGGTTAAGCGTCCAGCTTCGGCTCAGGTCATGATCTCTTGGTTCGTGGGTTTGAGCCCCACTCAGGCTCTATGTTGATAGCTGAAAGCCTGAAGCCTGTCTTCAGATTCTATGTCTCCCCCTCTCTCTACCCTCCCCTGCTCATTCTGTCTCTTTCTCTTAAAAATAAATTAAAACATTAAAAAAAAAAGTTTTTTTAAAATCAAAATAAAACTCATTACCAAGAGACGGATGATGGGAATGTGATTTGGCTTTTAAGATTAGGGATGGTGTTAGCACAGGTGTGAAAGAGAAAACTACCTGAAGCGGTAAAGTACACGGAACTATATACGCAGCAACCCTATTTGAGCCGTATGCTGGATGCAGAGGAAAAGGAAATGAAAAGCTTTGAAATGCAGCTGCCCCTCTCCCTCCCATTTCCACTCAAACACAACTATTTTTCCACCAGGATCCAACACGTGTGTGGTGATACATGGAAACAGGGTGAGCTCATGAACTCAGGGGAATGGAGTCCGGCATTCCCGCTGTAGCACCCTGAAGCGCATGGCCACTCCCCACCTCCACCCCATGGAAGGTAATTGTGAAAGAAGGCCTAGTGACGGAAAATCCCACATCACAGCAGAAAATAAAAGCCAAAAACGAACTCAGACACCTGACTGCCATTTATTAATTACTCTGGCAGACAGTAGATCATTATATCTAAAACCAACCTAGTTGTAAAATATCTTTTTTCATTAAAATCAGGGCCAGAGCAAAAAACTCCTTTGGGACACTGGAAGATAATGGTACCAAAAACTACTCATCAATGAAGACTGTACAAACATAGAGAAGTAAGTTGTTCCATCAACGTTCCTTATGTAGGTCTTATTTAGCAAAAGAAAATCTCTCCTCTGAGCAGGATGCATGACAAAGCTTAATTCACACAATGAAAGGAAGCTTTTTTTTATTCCATCTTCTCTTTGTGTGTATATGTTTCTGACACTGCCATATTAATATTTTAAATTGAATCTTTAATTAATCATTATGATGAGAGACACATCATGGGGAAGGCCAGGCTCAGTAGATGACCTTAAGTCAGGGCGTTCACTGCATGGTTTCCCATAATTTTGTTTTGTGATATATCCTTCTCTTCCTAGGTATTAAGGTCTGCTGTGAATGAAAGTCTGCAGCACACTCAGAGCTATGAAAGTAACTGAAAGGACGTTTCATGGCTAGAAGCCAAAAGGCTTCATTGTAGTTTGTACCATACAGTTTATTCACTTAATTACTTACTTATTTGATGAGCAATTATTGACTTCCCCCCTCACAGGCCTGATGCCATGCACTGTGCTAGGCAGACACATAAAACATGACCTAGTTTCAGTCCTGTTTCTGCCAAGCATTTACCTTACAAAGAAGCATAATATTTAACTCTTGTGAGCCTGTTATTGTAAGAACCAAATGAGATAACATATGTAAAACGCTCATTCAAGAGTCATTTTATAAAAGCAGCCTCTACCTTTGAGTAGTTCAACTTGAAAATATGACATATATATAAACAATTAAGCTGTAATTTGACATTTGCTACAACAGAGGGTGTGTGCACCACGTAATATGAGAAGACAGAGAAGGCCATGGCTAATTCTGCCTGGAGTGGGGATGGGGACAGCTCATCAATAAAGCATCAGAGAGTAGGTAACCTTCATGTATGAGTACCAAGGGGCAGAAAGAGACATTCAGAAGAGCTTAGATTGACTGCACCAGGTCCCTGGGAAGTGAGAAACCCCCTGCCATCAGAAGCAGAAGAGTGCATCCCCTCAGACTGGCAATGCTTCTGTTCTTGGGAACTGGAAGTTGCTCATTAGAGGCCATTCCTAGCATTACCCATACCACTTGATGCCATTTCTTGCCCCTCCCACAAGCACAGGGTGAGAGGCCTGGCCCTTTGAAGGCAGCAGTTGGAGAAAAAGATGGGGTAAAATCAGCAGATGAGTTATAGAGGAAGCAGGGTGGGTACTACTGGATAAACCTAGAGTTGCAAAAAAAGATAGTTAAAATACCAGGATACACTCAGGGTACTTAGGACTTAGTATGCATTCCACTAGTAGAAAATGTTTTCAGCCACTAAAATGTAGGAGTGGCTGTTTCTTCTAACACGTAAGAACAGTCATCTCTAGTCACAAAGCAGTGACTAATGAAGTAATGAACTTGGATTAAAATGGCAAATAGAAGGTACCCTTGCCCCTTCCCATCTCCAGACAGACATTATTAATTAATCTTTGGATGCTTTTCCACTGATCCTGGATATAACCTCAGAATTTGGGCTCTTAATGCCATGCCTGAACTAGTGGAGGGTATGCTCATAACAAAGATACACGATATACCTACAGAAGGATCAGGTCTGAAGTCTCATTGGTTTGATTAAGAGAGTCATACAAACCCAAGGTCCACCCTGACAATAGGTATTCACTACAAAATGAGTCTGAGACATTACGTTAAATGTTGTGGATTGCCTTAATCAACATTTATGCCAACTCCCTTCTAAATTGCAAACTCTGGAAAATTTAGAAACAAAATCCCCTGGTCCCTTTAAATTTCTCATTTCGGATTATGATTCAGAAAGACCACTGGAGAGAGAGAGGCAGGGTTCCATGTGCATTTTCCTTACAAGAAAAGGTAAAGTCTGTGGTAGATGCAAATTGTCCTCTAGTCAGTAGCAGTGACAGGGGCCTCCTGATCCAGGGCTTTCCTGGCCATAGTAGAAGGAGACTGTAGCAGCATATATGGATGGCCAGTTGTGTATTGGGGTTTGGACAGTAATTCCTAGAAGTTCAAGCTACAGTCTGTTTCTTCAACTCCCTTGTCCACAATGACTTCACAAATGTCAGCCAATGACCTTAGGCTTAGATTCTGTTGTCTACAACTGAATCTTGACTGATAAAGGCATGAAAGCCTATTTTAGACCATATTTGCTGGAGGAAAAGTATTTGGCAACAATAGTTCAAACAGTAGGAATGTTAGTTAAAACTTGCATTCTTGGAGTTTCAGCTGTTAGCTATGTGAAAATGAATTCAAAACTGTATTTCTGTCTCCAGCTTCTGACCCTTTCTGCCTTCTCTTATCTCCGATTATTTCCTGGATTTCCTCATCACCAGGAAGTCATATATCAATAATTTCCTTCTTCATTTTTTTTTCTTTCATTACCCTGGTCACTTGAACTCAAATTTCAGCATAATTTGGTTTCCCTCTTTCTCACTTACCAAACTTTGATAATTCTTCTTTTGCATAACATTTCTTCCACCCCTTTTCCACTGCCACTATCATGGGTCTAGTTCCAGCGTTTTCTAGCTCAGGCTGGCACTGTGATACTGTTCTCCTATCTGGTTTTCCTGCTTTCAGTATCTTTCCAAACCCCTCAGCCCTCAAATTTACCCTAGCTGTTGCAACCCAATTAATATTCCTAAAGATGATTCTCATCTTGTTATTTCCCACTCAAACATTTCCAGACTTCCCATACTTTGAATACAAAATTCAAACAACTTAGTTTGGCACTCAAGACTTCCACCGACTGACTACCAACTATCTTTCCCAGATTATTTCCTGCCACTTCCCTCCTTGAATCAAAACTATAGCCAACTGCAGCAATATTGGACTGTTTACTTCATCTAATTAGCACACTATTTTGAACAGTGTCTTGTACACCATCTTACTCTCTTCTCTGCATTTCATTAATGTTGAATGCAAAATCATAATCTCTCTTCCATTAGAAGGAAAAAGGAATGGAGCAGACTCCACAGACTGCCTCAATGACAAATAGAAGATAATTACTAAATTGGGAAGATAAAAATTTAGATTATTTTTATTATCTTAGTCAACTGTCTATTGAACCCAAGTCTAATTTAGATTCTGTGAGAGCAACCTGGTGTTAGTCTTATGGATCTCCAGGTAGAGAATAGTGTTCACATGGTCGAAGCCAACAAAATACCCACATTGCAATGAGAAATAGTACCACTAACTTACAAAAATGTCTTTTCTGATGAATGTGCTTATCCTTATTAATAGACCAGAACTTGGTTAACTTTCACCAAGTGAGATACTCAGGCAGATGACTAGCCATCTGAAATCCTTCATCACTACCATGTATTTTCTCTGTGAGTATTTTAGGATTGGGATCAGGAATGCATTATTCACTTTATCTATCTCACCAGATGGCCTTGACTTTCCTTGTAGAACAATGAAACACTTTCTTTTGCTTCATCCTGTCTCCTGTTCTCTGGGCTGCTTGCATCAGCAGGTACAAAGATTCCCTCCCAGGTAAAAGTAACTTCTTGACACACATAACCTCTCCTCTACAGACTGAGTGATATATCTGAATTCACACCTGCTGATTATAATCTGAGGCTCATTTTGTTCACCTTGCTTGCAATCTGTACTCATATTACACAGGGGATGGATGTCGAAGGTTTCAAGTGTTATTTTGGGACCCCTGTCAACTGTCAAAAGCTGACAGGCTCCCACAATCTTCTTTCCGTGTCAACCAGCACTTCCCCAGAGGGCTGGGTGTTTCTCTTCATCTTCTCTTCATCTCCTCCATATTCAGTGCCAAAAACTTTAGACCAGGCAAATACATTCTTCTCCATTCTAGTAAGACATGCTTGCCCCCAGCTGAATGTCTATCTTCCTATTCCTAGCAACCATGATTTAAAGACCCAAATACCTATTCTTAGATCCCATCTTGGTAATGTGCCAATCCTTATCTTTTAAATCCTCATCACTCATGTAAAGTCCCGAAACCTAACTGGAAAAAGTGAATGACAATTTTCCAATGCCTAACTAAGTCCATCAATTTTTTCCCTACTTATTGCCCAAATATGCTTCCAAACTGATTTCTTTTCCAAAAATGGGCTCAATAAGTCTTTTTAGACTTTCTGCCTCACTGGTTGCCCTGGGGAAAAGCAAGCAATGGACCACATCAACTCTGGCTATAGACATATAGAGGGAACACAACTTCCATTTTTCACTCAAAATATTAATGTCACCCAGTACTTAAGGCCCTTCTTGGTGAATCGTGATTCTTAGGACAGCATTCTGCTCTTTGTTTCATATTCGTGTCCTTTTCCCTCTCCTCCAGCTCACATTCTTCTGGTCTCCTTCCTCAAGAGCCAAGTATTGACTCATCATTATTGTTGGTAGTGTGCATGTTATTTCTCCTGAAGATAGTACAGATCATCACACACTTTTCAGTATGAAGAGGCTCACTGTGTTTACTCTGTGTTTGTTTTACTGTGTTTACTCCTCCTTGGGATATATTTTTATCGTCCCTTCTTCTTGTCACCTTCTACCTTTTATTCTCCTCATTCAGGTTTCAGTTCTCTGCCATCTTATTGGAATCCTATGTTACCTGTTTTTCTTAATTCCTTTATTCTCTACAAGAACTTTGCATCCTTTTAAAAATTATTATTTCTTAAGTCCCTTCATATTCTGCTCAAGCCAGACTGCATTTGATTCCTACAAATATCCAATTCTTCCTTCTGACAAGAAGAACAATGGAGCTCGTTCTCTAATTTACCCTTAGATCCATTCCTAGGGGCAATGAGTTCTAAGAGATTCTAGGATTCGAACCTGAAATGGAATCCTCATTCTTTGTGACTCCTGACCATTATTGCCTTGGTTGACAAAGTGCTTAATCATACATTTCTCTGCCAAAGAAGTGAATACCTATTCTGGGTATTACCCATTGTACTTTATTCATCTATTCAGCCACATTCAAAGCTCAAGAGTGAGTGTCTTGGGGTGCCTTCAGAAATGTAACTCCTCCCCTCTTCTCCCATCTTGTAAACTAGAATGATTAGAAGCTTGGATTTCATCATCGATCAGGCCTAGTTGGGTAGCTACTGTTACATGATCTCAGGGGCTCTTTGCCTTTCCTTCATAGCCTCTTCACAGTTATTACCAATTATTGGAGGGCTCAGCACCTGAATTCTTAACATTGGACCTACCTTAACATTGGAACCACCCGCCAATTTGCTACTTGTTACCCAAAATTTGGATCACAGGCAATGGGTGTCATAATCATCACCTTGAATATTCAGCAGTTGAGGGAGAGCTAACATTTCAACTTGCAGAAAAAGAAAACAAGAATGACAATGCACTTATACTCATGTGCTCTGACTGTAGATGGGGTGTCAGTCCAGGGGCACTGCAGAAGGCAGACTGCAGTCAGAGGAAAGATTATAAACATCCTTGCTCCTGGCACAACCTCCTGGGCAACAGAGCCACAGGAGACATCTCAGTGGAAAGGGCTGTTTGGCTTCACATCTAATTACCCGAACACTATGCTAGGCAATTAGGCAATTGGCCTCCCGGGTATGCTTGGTCACCTTGCAACAGGTATGCCTTCCTTGCATGGTCTGGAGCAACCCCTCACCACTCTGCCATCCAGAGCCAAGTTTCTTTTCTCCTGCCCCAAACCATAACACAGGAAACACTGTTTTTCTTCTGACCATTTAGCAGTTTTTAATGCCTTTTTACAACCCCCTTTTATTTTTTTAATTTTTTTTTAATTTTTTTTTAATGTTTTATTTATTTTTGAGAGAGAGAGAGCATGAGCAGGGGAGGGGCAGAGAGAGAGGGAGACAGAATCTGAAGTAGGCTCCAGGCTCTGAGCCAGCTGTCAGCACAGAGCCTGATGTGGGGCTTGAACCATGAACTGTGAGATCATGACCTGAGCCAAAGTTGGACGCTCAACTGACTGAGCCACCCAGGCGCCCCTACAACCCCCTTTTAACTCATGGAAATCAGAAGTAAAACAAGAAGGATAAAAGCGAAGTGAATTCTAATCCTAATTTGTCTTGGGCAAGTCCCATTTCTGGACTTGTTTCTTCGGCTATTAAGTAAGGATGCCATCTGCTTCAGGATTTAGTTTGGTTTTATTTTTACCTCAGGTAGACTGTCTATGACATAGTTTTTCAAGCTGGAGGTTGTAACTCAGTGGATTATAAAATCAGCTTTTGTAATGGAATATATGGAATATATCAGTGTACACTGCATAGAAGGAAAGCATTGTTACATGAATCTTTTGTTGTGTCTGCGTATGCTTCTATGAGTTGGATGTTAAACGTATTCCTTACTATGGGTAGAAGTAAAAAAAAAGAAATTAATTCTTCCCTAAGAATACAGCAGTGACAGAAAGAAAGTACATTAGTGGTTGCCTGAGACTGAAGTAGAAATGGGAGTAACTGTAAATGGACTTAAGATTTCTTTTCAGTGTGATGGAAAGTTTCTAAATTAGATTGTATTGGGTTGTATAACTCTGCACATATACTAAAGTTCACTAAATTGTGCATTGAAAATGGGTGAATTTTATGGCATTTAAATTATATCTCAATAAAGTTATTTAAAAATAAAACCAAACACTGCTCTAGAAGGCCATAGATTTGATTCAAGACATCTGTGGACCCTCCAAAATTATATCATAAGTTTTATTTTTCTTAGGAGAGGAAAAATGGCTTTTATCATATTCTCAAAAGGATCCAAGACTCATAGAACTTTTAGAACCACTTGATCACAGTGTCAATTTCTGTCTAGCATTAAAATTCTATGATTCTAAAACCTTGAAGCTTATTTTAACTTTATTTCTTCAAAATTACAATGATAAAATTGCCTCCCAAGCATTTTCAAGGGACCATGTATTTATCCAGTAAGCTGGTGAATTGGGGCATATGTATTAAAATACTTCTTAAAAAATTATTATGAGGATTGTAGGTATTATCAATAGTGTTATCATTATTTGATTATATTTTATATATTTTATTATATTTATATGCATTTGGTTTGTATACTCAGGGTTGTATATGTTTTCATTCTTCCTGATCTGTGCAATAAATTTTGGAGAGATTTATTCTTCAGACCTAAGGAAAACAGCATATTTATAAACATGCTTACCTGATGAAGCTGACTACACATGTACTTTCTCTTTTCTCACTAACTCACATTTAGTTTTTATTTCTATCTAAAATTTAGTAATAGCTCAATTGATCAAGTGATTGCTAGAGTTTAGGTAATGCTTTCCATTTACTATCCCATTTCTTCTTCATCACAGACCTGTGAAATACGCATTTTTACCTATTGTTAGAAATAGGCAAGCTGAGACACTATAGGACCCTGAGCTGGAATTGTAGAGAGTTCTGTCCAACAACAAAGTCCAAGCTCTTAACTGCTACAGTTATAACCACAGGGTTCTCAGTCATAGCTGTGTCTGTAATCTACATGCCAATTGCATATTGCAATGGTGTTTGTATCTGCAGTGTTTTCTTATACTGGTGATCCATAGTACCGAGGGTAATAGAGTTCACAGATCCTCTACAACCCCCCTCACTGGTGCTTTTGGCACTAAGGAAAACCAGAATACGTGACCCACTTTTGCATATTGATTATTTTGAATTAAAGACACTTAAGAAATAGCAGGTGCAAGAAAGACATTCGGATCCTTCTTTTTCTTCCTGGAAGCAGAACATAAAACCTTAGCTTGTATGGGAAGGAAAGAACATTCTTATCAGGCCAGAGACAGCACCAGAGGAAACTGTGAACAAAACTTACTCAATTAGTCTCCCCCTCACATATTTACCTTCCCATGGTTTGTCACACTTGGAAGTCTAAAACTAGTTTCCTTTGTCCTGTCATTACTCTACAAATTTCTTGCTCTTTGTTGAAGATGCTGTTTTAAGCTATTACCTGGAATTCTAAGATCCAATTTTGAGTTAGTTTTGATTTCTATTTCTTCCCTATGATGCACATTGCACACATTAATGAATTCTTTTTTTTCTCTTGTTAATCTTGTTTGTTGTTTTTGTTAAAAAGTCCCAGCTGAAAACCTGAAATGGGTAGAAAGTTTTGCCTCTCCTATGAAAGATAAGAGATAAGGAGAGTTGAGAAATATAAAGGGACCAAAGAAGGTGTGTGTGTGTGTATGGCGGGGGATTCTTTATATCTTCTATAAAGAGAAAGACAGATTGAGATTTTTCTAAATAAAGTGGCAATATGAAGACAGGGAAAGTATTTTTGACATTGATTAGGTTGAGAGTTACATTCTGCACAGGCCATGCACTGTCAGCCGACTACATATACTAGGTTAAAAGTTACTTGGTGACAGGAAACATGTCTAGGTTAAGACTGCTAAACATAGGGCTTAAATACAGTAAGTATTTAATGTCTGTTAAATTGCAGTGTGACTTTACATTGCACAATGGTTGATAAGAGACAAAGGACTGGATATAACCTATACTGTCTGGCAAGAGAGAACTTGATAAATAAATTGATACTTGCAAACCACTATAATAATAAAGTATGATTCCATGTGCGATTATAAACTGTTCCCCAGGATATACTCTTAAGTTAAAAAAGCAGTGTATAGACTATCCTCACTGAGGTAAAAAATAAATAGGGAGATTTTATACATAGTAGAATGTATCTGGGATGATACAACAGTCTATGCACAGTGAATGCCTCTAGGGAGTAGGACTGAGTATTACAGAGAATCGTTCTTCACTGTATATCTTTTTATCCTTTGAGAATCTTTTAATTTATAATCTCAATTTCTCATGTAAAGTGTCTTTAAAATAGTATCATAGAAAACAATTCAGTATCATCAAGTATTCAATTCTTTTGCGGAACTTGTCACATTTAATGTAACGAACAACACATCCTATAGATGAAGAAACTGAGGCTCAGAGACCATAAGTGACTTGCACTATGTCACACAACTTGACAGTAAACAGCCTAACCAGCATCTGTCCCCAAATTCTTGGGCTCCACACCCACTGATGCTTTTTTTACAGCTCCTCCAGACCAAGTACGTATGCCTATAAAACACAGTACTTCTTAACATTGTTCCGTCAGTTTAATTATATGCTCAAACTTATTGCTTTTGCTACAGATGACCGGTCAAGCTTCAAAAGACCATGTAATATTTTCCATAAACTTCCTCCTTCTAGCCCTTACAGTTCTTTCCTACGGGGCCCACGCTCTTCATTTACCTGGCCCTTATCTCTGGCTTCAACATGGGGGATTCTATCTTTGCACCAACTGTTACTTCTGTTTGCCTGGCAGTCATAACCCCTGAATTCCTGGTCTGCCATCTTGGTCCTCCCATGTTACACACAGCACTCCTCTCCAATGTCTTTCATTCTCTCTGTCTTCACTGAACTCTAATGGCTACTGATTTCCATAGCTTTTTTTCTAAGTACTACATTATCTCCCCATTATTCTATACAACTTCCCATTCTCCAACCCACTTCCAAATCCCCCAAAAGAATCCATCTCTGGTAAGAGTTTCTTATCTTCCACTGAGCTTGGCTATGTTGATACCTTTTATCCCAATCCATATATTTGGGTATTATTGTATATTATTTTATGATATTACCATGCTCCTTAATAGCAGCTAAATGGCACATCTCTGACATTAAAATGCAAGATAACATATCTTAAAAATACTTTTTAAAAAATACAACTATAATCCCATGGTTGGCAGTATAGCCCAGTGGTTAGAAGCATGGCTTTGAAATTAGTTACATCTTGGGTTTGAATTGTACTTTTGTCAATTAAAAACTGGGTGAACTTGGGAAATGTTCTTAATCATATCAGTTTCCCCTTTTGTAAAATGAGGACAACAGCAGTTTCTTTACAGATTTTCTGTGGTGATTATGTGAGATAATACAAGTAAAATGCTTGAGATATTAGTGGGTTCGATGTAAATGCCAAATAAATGCCCAGCCTTTTGTCCTCACATCTCCATCAGCTCTCTGTAACCTTGCAAAACACATCCTTCTCTTCCCCAGGCCCCATTCCACCCACCTTTTAGCCTCAATTCCCATCATCATGGGAAAAGCAATCTTATCATGTCACTTATATGAAGAACTATGAACTCATAGGAAAAATGGCAATTGGATATCCTCTGGCATGCAATATTTTTTGCCTTACCCTTTTTGCAATAGGCAAAAACATTTCTTCTAAATCGTAAAACACTAGGTTCTAATCTGGAAGATTTAACTCAATTTTTTTTGTAAATAATGAGAATCTAATGCTACATTAAAATTCACACACACACAAAAACCCTATCTGGTATTCATTTACATTAATTATAGTGGTGATTGCCTATGGCTAATGCCAGAGAATGTATTCCAGCTTCAAGTTCTATTTTTAGACAACTGTTCTAAGGATCATCAGACACCTGTCCTATTTAGCAGCTGGAATATTTAAGCACCATAGTGTTTTAAAAATAGCAGACAAGCCAGCCACAAAGACATATTTTAAACAAAGGGGTTTTAGTATTGAAGATCATGATTTGAATTCTTTCAATGCTACTATAACAGAAGCATGTTAAAATCCAAAATAATGTAAGGCTGTGACACCAAATAAAGTTAGATGAAGAAAAAGTGGATTGGGGTGCCTGGCTGGCTCAGTCAGTGGTGATCTTAGGGTTGTGAGTTCAAGCCCCACTGGGTATGGAGATTACTTAAAAATAAAATCCTTAAAAAAAAAAAAAAGAAAGAAAAAGTGGAATTACCTGCAGATAAAAGAAAAAGAAACATCTTCCCCACTTCTCCATTTCTGTACCTTGATTGAGGTTGCTGGACTCAAATAAGAATGGACATGGGGCCCACAAAAATCCCCATAAATGGAGGGAAAGTTTGAACATCTCTAATACGCCAAGGTGTCTTCCGAGCTGGAAGGAATCTTCAGAGATTTCCCTGAGCCAGTCTAACACAAATCCCCCTGTTTTTCCCAGCAGGAAACTGAGGCTCAGGGAGTTAAAGCAAAAGTCCCAACATGAATTCCAAGATTGCCAAATGAATCATGGTGATAGTAGGATTCAACATAAAATGACTTGTATTTCTCCTTCAGCCTCAGGGATAAAGCACAACTGCTCTAAGTGAGCACAATAGCCCATCCTCACTGGGGAGAGACTGGGCCATGAGTAGGCTTGTAACTCAGTATCAGTCAGATAGAATGGATATTTTCTGTGGGGATAATTTCTGGAAGAGATTTTGATCCCTAATAAGAGAAACAGTGAGGAAGACTACTTCTGTGATGCAGGCGACTGTCTATCTAATACCGTACTAGGGGCATAAAGATGCAAAGATGTTGCCTTCCATTCAGTTAAGAGACACTATTTTGGCCGAAAACTTCTAACAGTTCAGTCCAAAGTGAATGAAGCAGATAAAAGAGTACTGAATGCTCAAAGCAAGAAGCAATCATTGAAAATGGGATTTAAAGGAAGATACTCTGAAGAGGCAGAACTTCCCCTGTGCTTGGAAGAAAAAAGGAGTATTCAGGGCAGAACAGAAAATTTTCTAGTGTATTCTGGCAGTGAAATAACAAATTAGAGAAGGGAAAATCATCAAAACTAAGTGTTATGTTGCCTGTTCAGTTTGTGTTCAGAAGGGCAATTTAGAGTTATTCAGCTTTTAAATTAATATTCAAAAAATTTTGGATTTAATGTTTCCTTAAGCCTTTGAGATCCACAGCCACATCTTCCACTTAAAAATCTCATACTTGTTATATAAAAGAAGAAAAATCACTATCATGTGTTTTTATTCATGTTCAATTAACTCATGTTAAACAGACTAAAGTCACTTGCGTAGTTCTCTTTAAATCCTCAATAACATTTTATCCCACATTTTAAGTTACACATTTAATAGATTTTTTTTGGTAAGCTTTCCAAATGTTTGAGCAGACACACTTAAACCCTCACAAGTAACATCTTTCTCACCTTCTACATAACCCTTACAGATCAAATAAATTAAATGAATGTGAATCACAATTGTTCTTCATTAGTACAAAACTGATTTTTAGAAATATTCAAATTCCATTGCACTTTTCCACTTGTCATATATCTAAACCAAACACATATTTCAAACAGAAGTCACAAGTGAAAATCTCTCAGATTAACAAATGTGGACATTTTCCTAATGATTGTGTAAATGTTCTTATATAAAAGCAGAAGTACCACGGGCTTGGTGTACTTCATTGTATTCATATTTAATTATAAATCTGCCTGAATATGAAGTCTCACTACTGGAGATTTATCATCTCGGGTGGAATAAAGTTATTAAATCAAAAATTTAGGACTATGATACACTTATTGTTCAGAAATTTAAGACCAAGAAGTAGGACTTGAGTTCTACATCTCTATGATTTTGCTGGAGTCACAAATGAATCTTTTTTTATGTTTATTTATTTTTGAGAGAGAGAAAGAGAGAGAGAGAGAGCAGGAGCGGTAGAAGGGCAGAGAGAGAGAGAGGAAAACACAGAATCCAAAGCAGGCTCCAGACTCTGAGCTGTCAGCACAGAGTCTGACGTGGGGCTCGAACCCACAAACCACAAGATCATGACTTGAACTAGAGTCAGACACTTAACTGACAGAGTCACCCAGACACCCCTGGACTGTACCTTTTTTGTGTAAACTGTGCAAACAAACCCATGCCATTCATCAAATCAATTTTAATCATTTAACTGGGGTAGCTAGAATTCTGTACCCTCACCCTAGTTGCAATTACCTTCCTTCATTCTTTGATTTGATTCTATTAATCTATTTACTGCCTGCTGGGATCATGCAAACTTTTTTTTTTTTTTTGTCCTGATTGGATCTTGCATGCTCCTCATAGTTTGGTCTAGCTCTAGATATAACCTGTAATCTTTTTAATGATACATAGGCTTTGCAGAGGATCTGGCCCACAGTGTTCTATGTCCTTTAACAGAGATTGCTTGCCAAGGAACAGGTGCCAAAGAAGAAGGTCTGTAAGATCATGAAACTGACTCTGATTATGGAAAGTTCAAGATGGAAGGTAATAGAGAGTGTTAGAATGGTCCAAATGGAAGTCAGGCAGAATATGAGTTCAACGGAGTCAAGGAAGTCTGCACTGGGTGAAGTGATAACAGGTGCCTGATGGTGGAGAAATTGAAAAGACAGCAGCTATGAGAATGTGGTCCTGAAGGAGAAATGGCTCTATTCAAAATCCCTGGAAAATTTATGATGGTAAAACCCAAGATCTTACCTCGGGCAAATGATACAGTGAAGGTACAAATGTGTGACACTATAGAGACTGAAGAACTTAGAAGGAGACTAAATTTTACTAATGAAGCATTGGGGTTCGTGGCACAGGTAAAGAAAGAAATTTGATCTCAGAGCTCCAGCCGTCTACTAGAGAGGACCCATGTCAAAAAAACAAAAACAAAAACAAAAACAAAAACAAAACAACAAAGAAATATTCAACTAACATTCTGGACAATCTAAGGATGTTGAAGCAATGAGCCAGCTACCCCATCATTTCAGGCAAAATTTAAAACATCAAACCGATAGCAAAAACTGAAAAAAATATAGTCACTTTAGAGCTGGTGGTAATAATGGAATTTGATCTGTGGCAACTTTAAAAATATTTTTATTGAAAATACAGTTGTGGAAAAATGATAAAAATGGCATCCATGTTCTTTTACCATATCAGCTCATATCATCCATATTTGAAATGATATTCCAAGTTTGGCCTGCATTGCCTTCTATAATATATTTGCAAATGTCTCTGAATTAGGTGACCTATATTTCAAACAGAAAAACTGAGACCAAAGAGGCTAGGAAAGTTCTCATTGCCTATAGGATTCCTAGAAGGAAAGAAGACAAAAAACTACTGAGGCTCGATTTGTCTCCCTACGCGCTCTGGGACTTTATCATCCCATCCTTAACTCAACTGCACTTGCTAGAAATTCAGAGGCAACAAGGGGAGGCAAATTTAGCCTGGTCATCATAGATATCAACTACATTTTTGGTGAAAATTTAGTTCCAAATAGAGTTGCCAGAATCAGCAAATAAAACTACAGAATACTCAGTTAAATCTGAATGACAGATAAAGTTTACTGAGAGATTTTTTTTTTGGTAAAAGTATGTCACAAATATTGCATGTAACATACCTATACTTTAAAAAAAAATCATTATTTATTAGAAATGCAAATTTAACTGGGTGTGTTGAATTTTACCTGGTAGCACCGGTTCTAAAGTGAGTGTTGTAGTGATTTGAAATCAACAGGTGGTAGAATAGGAGACTTTGATAAATCACGCTAATACAGGTAGTAACCCAGTCCAAGCCATCAAGGTCCTTCCACATCCTATCCTTTACTCCTTGCTATCCCTGTAATATATTTCAAATCTTAGTGCTTATTCTTATACAGCCAAGAGAGCTAATAGCAAAAGCATTAGGATCAATGGCAAAGGTAAAGTAAGGAAAGAAATTTGATCTCAGAACTCCAGCCAGCTACCAGAGAGGACCCCATGGAAAAAATATCCCCATTCAATAACATTTTGGACAATGCAAAGATGTCTAATTAACAAGCCAGCTGCCCCTTCATTTCAAGCAACACCAGAAACATAAAAAATCCCAACTATTAATAAGAACTGAGAAAATACAGTCACGTTAGAGCAGGTAAGCTAATAAGAAAGTAAGCATAGTTTGTATGCAACTAATATAACCAATTGCATACAATTTAAATCAGCTAAAACTTTGCCTGTTTAATAATTGACATGTCATATAAATGGAAATAAGGATTGGTAGGTTTTTGACTTCACATTTTTAATTAAAATTAAAACCCACTCTCTCTTAAATAAATAAATGAATACATAAATAAATAAATCTCAAAAATAAATAAATAGATAAATGAGTAAATAAATAAATAAAATAAAAGGGGCACCTGGGTGGCTCCATCAGCTAAGTGTCTGACTCTTGGTTTTGGCTCAGGTCATGGTATTATGAATGTGAGATCAAGTCCCACATTGGGCTCTGTGTTGAGCATGGAGCCTGCTTGAGATGCTCACTCTCTGTCACCCTCTGCCCCTTTCTTATTAGCCTGGGTACACTCGGTCTCTCTCTCTCTCTCTTTCTCTCTCCGTCTCAAAAATAAATAAATAGGGCACCTGGGTGGCTCAGTCAGTTAAGCCTCTGACTTCGGCTCAGGTCAGATCTCATGTTCGTGGGTTCAAGCCCCGCATCAGGCTCTGTGCTGACAGCTAGCTCAGGGTCTGGAGCCTGCTTCCGGTTCTGTGTCTCCTTCTCTCTCTGCCCCTCCCCCTCTCATGCTCTGTCTCTCTCTGTATCAAAAATAAATAAAACATTAAAATAAATAAATAAATAAATAAACAAACCAGCAAACAAATAAAATTAAAGCCCCCAAATGCTCAATCCATTGTGTGTCAGTAATAAAAAGTCATCACCATTGAATGAGTGTCAAATGCATGAGAGTAAATGAAATTCCTGGAGGAGGGAGTGAAGAGAAGACAGAATGTCCATGATATCAGTGCAAAGAGGAGAAGACAAAAAGCGTTAGCAAATAAATGTCTATAAAGGGACAATAGGCAGAATAATATTCCCTTTTCCCAAAGATGTTCATGCCTTAAACTTAAAGCCTATGAATATGTTACCTTACATGGCAAAGGGATATTGCAGATGTGATTAAATTTAAGGATCCTGAAATGGGGAGAATATCCTGATTACCTAAGTGGACCCAAACTAAAGGAAGTAGAGTAGGGACTCTTTCCTTGCCACAGAGAACGAGATAGGTGGCAGCACGAGGACATGACCCACCATTGCTGCCTTTGAAGATGGTGGCAGGTAACTTGAACCAATGAACGCAAACGGTCTCTAGTAGAAATGGCTTCTCCCTTCAAGCTTCCAGAGAGAAGCTCAGCACTGTCAGCACCTTTATTTTAATTCTAGTAGAGCTGTGTCTGGCTTCTGACTGGCAGGACTGTAAGATAATATAATTTGTGTGGATCTCAACATCTATATGTGTGGTAATTTGTCAGCAATAGTAAACTAATACATAGGTTTTGACTGTTTCTGATTAAAACACTTAAAGAATTTGAGAGTGGCAATCTCACAGGGAAGGTCTCAGTACAGCGATGTTTATAAGAAAATAAAAGGATTTTTCTCAATATCTAGATGTGAATTTGCATGCTCTCTCCCACTAATGGCCACACTCCTTACCCAATTTAGAAGGAGTTCCTAGGGATTATCAAAACACTGACTACCTCACCATTTTGCACTAGAATCTACACATGCAGCTATCGTGACACAGACACAACTTCTAAGCACAAAACAAAATGAAAAAAAAAAAAAGAGAGGCAGATTTCAACAGATATTTAAGCTCTAAAGCAGAAAATAGTTCAAAATTCTGTTATTCCCTAGGAGGCCTTGTACTCCATTAAGCATTCACTAGGAACTCATAGCTTTAAAGAGCATTTTAAAGAAAAGATTTGGATGTGGGTATGAATAGCTACTATCATTTAATATGTAAGTAATCAAGCAAAAGCCTTACTTGCTGATTTTGTAGAAAATATTAATTGTAGAACTTCTGCGTTACAAAGGACCTTAAAGATAAAATAGGCCAACATCATTCATTCAATACATAAATGCCTTTTTCATTCTTCATGTGACATAAAAATGAATTGCTCTAACAAAATGAAGACAGAATTTTTAATTGAATGACAGCAGTATGAATAATTCAGTAGAGGCAAGGAATTTTAGTACCAAATGCATTGACGCATTTATAAAGCTAGCAAAACCTTGTCTGTTGCCTGTAAAATTTCTCAAGTTAAATTGGAGAAAACTCACTCCACAGTAGAATGAACATTTAGCACTTTAATCTCAGATAGTGAATTGGTTAAAGAATTTGGTGGCAGGTTATGAAATAATTTTCATTCACTAGCAGAATACAGCAGTAATGTGGCAAAAATCTATCTGACTTAAAATTAAATGTGATGCATTTGCTAACAAGAATGATCATGCAATTTTAAAGCAAGTCTTGGGGTACCTGGGTGGCCCAGTCAGTTAAGGGTCCAACTTTTGATTTCAGCTCAGATCATGATCTCGTGGTTTATTAGATTGAGCCCTCATCAGACTCAGTGCAGACAGCATGGACCCTGCTTGGGATTCTCTCTCTCTCTGTGTCTGTACCCTACCCCACTCTAGATAGATAGATAGATAGATAGATAGATAGATAGATAGATAGATAGATAGATAGAAACGAGTCTAGAAACCACCAGGTTAACACTGTGCCTTTTTCAACATTTTGAATTCTCTTCTTTACAGATTATATGGATTCTCTTCTTTATGGACGGACGCAGCAGTTTTTAAGAAAAGATTCCCAAATTTAACTTCTCTACAGCTTCTTCTCCAAGAACAAGTGATTGGATCATGACAGTGTTTCTAACTAGGAATGGATGTTACATAAAATGTGATATTTATCAATTGAAAGCATATCATTTTCAAGTGCATCTGAGAATTATATAGACAAACAACATTAGACAGTGTCAGTTCAGAAAGGCATGCATTTGAGCAATATTTTATCTACACATTTGGGTTTTCTGCCTACCTAACTTTCCTTTCTTGTATTCATTTCTGGACATTACAAAGATGTTTAGTTTAATCCAGGGTATTCATCATTACTGAACTTAGAATTTCCAGCTAAAAATGACTCACAATGCCCTCAATTTTTTTTTTTTTTGCCCTTCAGTCTTTGCTTACCTAAATGTTACCTCTCTCAGATGTCTGTACCAGTCAACCAAAGTCAGCAAACTATGATCTTTCTTATGATTTGCCTCAGAAAAGTGAAGACAGCTGCTGGGTAGTCAGTCTGTGAAGCACTTGCCTTTTGAATATAAATGAAGTGCTTCTTAAATTTCAGTTCTTCCTTTCCTTATCTGTATTCATCCAGCAGCTGATGAAACTGTACTATATCTTCTAAATTATTTGGCACTTTATTTTGTCTGCAGAATTGTAACATCAATATAAATCAGCCAAGAATTTTTAAAAGTGGCAATAAAAGCCCTGAGGCAAATTCAATGAATTAAAGGTTTCTGATGCATGATTCTAGTTTAGTTTAGCTTTTAGGTAATTGCTCTTATTCAAAGGTCATAGAGGCATCCATGGGAACTAGACACTTTCACTTGGGTGAAAGCTGTAGTGATATGAAATTGCAGATGGTAACTGCATTTATTGTACAACATAAACATCAACACCTTCCACAGATAAAAGATGAGGGCTTCGCAGCTAAGACTAACCAAGAGCATAGACAGACTGCACTGATTCCACGGGCCCCCAGGATGTTGCATTCCCTAGGGATGTCTCGGGGGCTGGTGGACAGCTGGTGGAGGAGGGGTCAGAGCGAGCTGCACCATTAATCAGTAGTAAAGAGGCATGCAGGGTGGCTGGGGGTCAGGGAGGAGGAGACATTTAATAAAGTGGGAAATAAGAGCAGTGGATTCTGAGAAGATAAATTGATGGGTTCTGAACAGGAAAAATAACACTGGGGACTATGGGAATGCCTAATGTCTAAACTTTGAGTTGTCATGAAATCTGTCTCACCCTTGGAATGGTTTTATAATTTATGATCATCTGAATAAATTAAAGACTTCTATAACTCCAAATTTCTGCACCAAAAGTTTAAAGTGTCAGTAAGTTCAGAGAATATACTAGTGGAGTTTGCAAATATCTTTATGTCTATATGTACATATATAGATACACATGTATATGTATATAATTTTAGTAATGAATTCATAGATTTGACTGTTACTCAATTTACTTCAAGTATAACTTTGGATTCTTATTGGTGATTCTATATTTGAATTCTTAAATATAAAATAATCATATAAATCCACTCATTTCAGAGAGATGAAATGGATAGTCAGCATTTTTTAAACATTGATAAAGATTTATTTCATTTTCCCTGTGATAATTGACCCACAACTGGTACTATTTCTAAGTTTTAGAGAATTTTAAAGAAAAAAACAAGGAAATTTATACATGTGTATATCAAGTAAATAGAAAATTTTAGCTGTTTGTTTAAAATATAAATACAGCAGGGCACCTGGGTGGCTCAGTAGGTTAAGCATCTGATTCAGTTCAGGTCATGATCTTATAGTTTGTGGATTCGAGCCCCATGTTGGGCTCTGCACTCATGGCACAGAAGCTGCTTGGGATTCTCTCTCTCTCTCTCTCTCTCTCTCTCTCTCCCTCTCTCCACCTCTCTCCCTCTCTCTCTCTCTTAAAAATAAATAAATAGCTTAAAAATATTATAAAATATAAGTACAGCATATTGTAATTTATTTTTTGAATTTATTTAAAAGTTGTTTAATGTATATTGTTGTTTGAGAGAGAGCGAGAGAGACAAAGTCTGAGCAGGGGAGGGGCAGAGAGAGAGAGAGAGACACAGAATCCAAAGTAGGCTGTCAGCACAGAGCCTGATCCAGGGCTCAAACTCAGAAACTGTAAGATCATGACCTTAGCTGAAGTTGGATGCTTAACCAACCGCCCCTGTTGTAATTTATTTTTTAATTGACTAATAGTTAACACACAATGTTACTTTGGTTTTAAGTGCACACCCCCAGTGATTCATCTTTTCTCCATGTTATGGTATGCTGCCCGCAAATGAACGACCATCTGTAGTCAGGCAATGATATTCCAATGCCATTGACTATACTCCCTAAGCTGTATCTTTCATCCTCGTGATTCATTCATTCTATGAGTGGAAGCTAGCACATTGTAATTTAGATCTTTTAATCTAATTCCCTCGGTGGTATAATGCTAAGAAATTGGGAGAAATGCTCCACTGATAATCTTATGTCTTATCCCAGTCAATGTTTGGTGTAAGTTAAGTACAATCAAAATTAGAGAAAAGATAGAAAAGAGGAGACATTTGCTAGTACAGTCACTGTACCTTGATAAAGGGCTTGTAAAACTTAGGAGAAAAAACTCTGAGAATGAGCTGCCCAGATATAAACGACATTTAAAGGAAAATGGCTATTCTGGGAGACTTTCTCGAACAACATGAATTAAGATCAGTTTTGCTGCTATTGTAGGAGTAGCAGAAATTCATCAATTAACATCATTTTATTTTAAGTGAAAGATGACCAACATTCAAGAATTTGCATAAACCACAATAAGGAAGTACAGATTTTCTCACATTTGTTTCTTTTCTCATGTCCAAGAGAATTATGAATTGCTTAGATATGCTTGTCCCAAGGGCATAGATGACAACTAAATGCAGTAATGCTTGCCCTATGGTTTTCAGACTTGATTAAAGTGACCAGTGGAATAAATGTGTGTTGTGGTTGATACCCTTCTAAATTTAATGGAAAATACTGTAATTACGGCCAATTTTATGTGATGTTCTGAACAAATATTTACTCTATGCAATAAAGCCATCTTTGTCCTCTTTATGACCTGTAACATGGCTTAGAAATTATAACTTAACTGGTTGCTTTGATATAATTAAATATATATTTAGCTGACTACCTAAGGTTTGTATGACAAAAATAAAAATACAAGCCAGTGGGTTGGGTTTTTTCTTTGTTTGTTTTAGTTTCCCTAATAATTACTTATGTCTGAAGTCAAATTCAATTATTTTTTAAGTAATATCTGTTAGAGAGAACAAGAATAAAAAATACTATACTTTTTCCTCTCAGAAAAGGTCTTTTATAGATGCAACATTTAGGGGACTCAGAGAAGACTATATCAGAAAGACACTGAGGGAATGGTTCCTGGGTGGCTTTGTTGGGTAAATGTCCAACTCTTGATCTTGCCTGAGGTCATGATCTCAATGTTCGTAAGTTCGAGCCCCGTAACAGGCTCCTCACTGACAGTGAGGATCCTGCTTGGGACTCTCTCTCTCTCTCTCTCTCTCTCTCTCTCTCTCTCTCTCTCTCTCTCTCTCTCTGTCCCTCCCTTGGTCACTTGCTCTCTATCTCTCTGCCTTTCTCTCAAAAATAAATAAACTAAAAAAAAAAAGAAGAAGAAAAGAAAAGAAAGACATTGGGAGAAGCCACTCTACAGAACGGAACTGTTTATCCTAGTCCAAATACAAGTTGAATTAAAACCTTTTACTTACATTTATTCACTCTTTATCACCTTTACTATCTTTCAATTCTTCTTTAAGTTTTTCCTTATAGCACAAATCTCTCCTCCCACGATTCAAATCCAATTCCTATTTTCCACCTTCAACAGTGATATAGTCACCGGGTAGGACCTGTAACATGTGGTAACTTCTGATAGAAACGTTTACACCAGTTCACCAAAAAAATGTTTTATACTGTTAAGAACGACTTAAAAATACATGGTTTCTATTGAAATTGGGTTTGCTGGTGAAGGCTCAGCACTTTTCAGTCAGATTGATGTAGAGTTCCTTCTCAGGGTCCTTTATTTCCATTATATCCACTGACCAAGAACTCACTTTAGGGTCACCTCCCACTATCCATTTACCTAATGAGAGGCAGGTGGGTGGTGAGGTGAGGGGCAGCTGTGGTTTATTTCTCTTTCACATCAAAGTCCTAAGATAGTCATATGTAACTGTCTCTTACATCCACTGCCCAGAACTAAGTAATTTGGCTGTTTCGAGCTGGGAGGAGGAAAGGAGATGCAGCCTTCATTCAGGGCAGCCATGTGCCCGGAAGAACACCGAGGCTTTTTAAAATTTCTTATTAAGGAAGTAGGTTTTAAAAACAATTTCTAATGTTTATTTATTTATGAGAGAGCACAAGATGGGGAGGGACAGAGAGAGGAGGACAGAGGATCCGAAGGAGGCTCTGCACTGACAGCTTACTGTCAGCCTGACATGGGACTCAAACTCAGGAACCCCTGAGATCATGACCTGAGCTGAGGTCGACCCTCAAACGACTGATTCACTCAGGCGCCCCAACCAAGGCTTTATTAATTGAGAATAACCGAAAAGTGGACTTGGGGGAACAACTAGCAGTCTCTTTCACACTCCACACTATGTATTTTAATACTGAGTTCAGGGGCGCCTGGGTGGCTCAGTCGGTTAGGCCTCCAACTTCGGCTCAGGTCATGATCTCATGATTGTGGGTTAGAGCCCCCACGTCAGGCTCTGTGCTGACAGCTCAGAGCCTGGACCCTGCTTCTGGTTCTGTGCCTCCCTCCCTCCTCACTCATGCTCTGAATCTCTCTGTGTCAAAAATAAATATTTAAAAAAATTTTTTTAAATATTGAGTTCATCATTAAATCTGTTGTGCTTAGAATCTGTTGTAGGAATTTCTTTGATACAGTTGGACCCTCACCCAGACTAATATCATTCATAGTTTTTCAAACTATCCGATTTAAGTATTTCTGTACTTCATGTGGAGAAAAAAATCAAGTGGATGGTACAGAGGAAAAATATAATATCTCTAAGCATCAAGTTTGTAATAAGACATGCTCATGGTAAATGTTAGAAGTCAAGAAAATTATTACATAAATAAATTTCACTATAGGGAAATCTCTTATTTAAATTAAGTTATTCATTTAGTTAGTACTTGGCCCTCATCTTTTTTACTAGTGATGTGCTGCAGGTTCTCAAAATAATATGACATGTTACATTAAAGGGACAGGACTCAGTTAAAAAAAACCTTAGCTTTGTTGGGGAATTCTAAAACGTGGCCAACTCATTACCATGCCAGAATATTTCAAGGTGTTTCACAAAAGATGCACAATTACTTAGCGATTGTAATGCAGTCTGTGGTCCCAAGATAAGGATTGAAAGTAGAAGGAAACAAATGAGTCATTACAACTATTGGCTTCTATTTCGGATAAGAATATAAAGGAATTGCCTGCCTTCAATCTTAACTGCTTCCTACACGAATATGCACGAAGAATGTAGCTGTGGCAAATAAAACCAGAAGCTATTTTAATCCATTTTCATAACATCTTGCACAGACTTTTAAAATGAGTTACTTGGATGCAACCTGATCATCAAAAAAAAAACTATACTACATAAAAATTAAAAGAAAAAAAAGACAGTTCTTCCTCTTTTTGTTAAAATAAGTTCCTGATTTGGTATCGTACAAATTCCTACATACTTGCATTCTACATAGTATGATTTAAGTGATCCATATTGAAACTTTCAATATTTAAAATAAGTTTTTCTTTTCCTTTTTGCCCAGGACTACTAGGTATACAATTACTAACACTTCTGGGTCTCTGGACTTTGTGGAAGAGTTAGGGGACAATGAGATATAGATGAATTTTCTCTTCAAAATTATATGTTTTTCTGACCTACTGTAGCCTCAGGCATAGAGTCATTCTTTGATCCCCATCCCCCATGGGCTCACAGCTTCATCAATGACATCTTGGCTTTCCTGGCCTTTGTATACTTTTGACTTAACTCTGTGTCTTTGGTAAGCATACACGAAAACCTGAAGGAATGCCTTGAAAAGATGACTAATAGAACAGTAAACACAGAGTTGGGATTTCCAGTGAGGGTATCCTAGGATGATTTTAATCTGACTTCAAACTAGGGATCTCTAGCAGATAATTCGGAAAGTGAAAGTTAATAGAAATCACAAGCTCTGTCCTGTTGAATTTGTATACCCAGCGCTTTCTTTAGTTATAATAACAGTACCAATAGCTAACATTTATGGAGCATTTACTATGTATAGACACCGTCATATGGGCAGTATCCATGCTCTAATTAAATTCTTAAAACAATCTATAGGATAGGAATCATTTTGTTTCCAGTTTTACTATTAAGGTAATTGGACCACAAGGAGATCTAGAATTTTCCCAGCGTTACGCAGTTAACGTGTGGCAAAGGGGAGATATCCACATAGGTAGTCTTACTCCACAGCCCATGTTCTTGCTCCCCATGCTAATTCATTTTCCTCTTTTTCTCACAACCTAAGTCATAGCTTAAGGTATTTCTCTTAAAAACAAAATTAAAGACATCTTGGAAGCATTTGTAAATTTTGTGGCTCTATTTGCATATTACTTGGGTTGATGCTTCCTTCTTACATAACTACTCTCTAGTCTCGTTCCATCCATATGGCTACAGTCAAAGCACTAATTTGACAGCTTTCTGGGTCACAGTTTATTGATCCAAGTGTGCGCACCTGACTGAAGATGATCCACCAAGACACTTTCCAAGGTATATGGAGTTGGTTGAGGGTCCAGTTTTAGCCTGGCTCTCGTCTTCAATAATGAGCATATAAATTTGGAAGCTGGTAGCAGTGGCCATTGTCTACCACATAGACCAAGGAAGGAAGGAAGGAAGGAAGGAAGGAAGGAAGGAAGGAAGGAAGGAAGAAAGAAAAGGAAGAAAGGAAGAAAGGAAGAAAGGAAGAAAGAAAGAAAGAAAGAAAGAAAGAAAGAAAGAAAGAAAGAAAGAAAGAAAAGGAAGAAAGAAAAAAAGAAAAGGAAGAAAGAAAAAAAAAAAAAGAAAGGTGTGTGGTGGAAAAAAAATAAAGCAAAGCTACAGAAAAGCAAAGGTGACTTCCTGGGATTACTATACCGGATGGATTGCAAAACCGGCCCCCTTCACTCCCCTTCCTATATGCACTCCCTTCACAATTTGACTTTGCAGCTCTCCCTATCAAGAGCTGAATCCTTGTATCTCACCTCTTCAATTTGGGCTGAACATGTGACTTGGTGACAGTGACAGACTTCCAGTTTCTAAATTAGATCACAAGAAGCCTTGCTTTCTCTTTGACCCATCCACTCCCTGAGAACATGTGTGGCTAGTTTGCTGAAAGGAGAAGGACCATAGCTGTGGTGCCCCATCCAAGGTTACCCTAATAAGCCAGGCCCCAAATGACATACCAGCTAACCAAAGGGATATGAAGACTCTGAGCTGAGATTATCCACATCGCCCCAAATGAAAAGAACTACCCAACCTGCCCACACACTTATGAAAAACAATAAATGGTTGTTATTAGAAGTCACGAAGTCTTGGGTTATTACTATATACCACTAAGTCTTGGTTTGTTGTGCAATATTAGCTAATTGATGTAGTTACCTGCAGTGTTTGTTTGTGACTCTGTCCATGGTTTAGGTGGACTGGATACACCCCAGGACTAAGGATCTAAGGCTCACACATGAAATCTTAAAATTTCCAATTTGTCTTAAGTTTCCTCAGTTGATTTTCCATTATTTTCAACCAAAAGAATCCTAAGTAGAGTTTTACTGGATTTGAGAATAGCAGGGACAACATCTTACCCTTATGCATGCTCCTGTAAAAGGTGTGTGTGATAGTGTAGGGTAAGGGACAAGGGGTCTATTAATCAACTTCTAGTCAAGAAAAACAAAAACCAAATGAAATATTCCAACTAAAGAACATTTAATTCAAGGAATTGATTATAAAAGTAATGGAAGAGAGAAAACAGGGAAGGAGGGGAGGTGGGCACCAAGAAATGTAACCTGTAGACTTTCAGTTCTCTAGAATATAGAAAGAGCAGAGAAGATCTGCAGCAGCAGAACTGAAAGCAAACAGACAAACGACTGATGGAGGTAGCAGTCAGCTTCATGAGAAGTATCTTGGAGGGTGGTTAAAGAATCCTCATGGTCAAAATAAGGGAAAAATAGGCTGAGCTACCTTCATTCAAGAACTTGCAGAAATGGATAAGGAGGGGTGCCTGGGTGGCTCAGTCGGTTAAGCCTCTGACTTTGGCTCAGGTCAGATCTCACATTTGTGGGTTCGAGCCCTGCATCAGGCTCTGTGCTGACAGTTAGCTCAGAGCCTGGAGCCTGCTTCTGGTTCTGTGTCTCCTTCTCTCTCTGCCCCTTCCCCTCTCATGCTCTGTCTCTCTCTGTATCAAAAATAAATAAAACATAAAAAAAAAAAGAAATGGATAAGGAGGCTGTCACCAGTGTAGAAGACCAGTGGGTCTACTCTTACATGTGTACTATGCAATGTCTGTTCCTGATATAACCCAATAACAGGGGAAAGGAAATTAAAAAAAATATATTGACATTGAATTTTCCTCTACCCAGGAAAAAAGAAATCAAGAGGATAAATTTTACTTGGAGAAATAAAAGAATGTGACATTCTTAGAATGAGAGGATTCCAAGTGAGAGTCCTATGAACTCTAGAGTGGTAGGGTTCCAGGAGGCCTCAGCATTCAGTATAGCACGGGATGGATAAGGAAACTGGGAATGTAATGACATGCCCAAGGACCACACATTTCTTTTATTCTTTGCTTCTTTCTTTACAGAGAGAGACAGAGAAAGTGTGGGCATGTGGGCATGTGGGAAATTGGGAGAAGGGTAAAAGGGGAGATAGAATCTCATGCGGGCTCCACACTCAGCGCAGAGCCCATGCAGGGCTCGGTTCCACTACTGCGAGATCACAACCTGAGCAGAAATCAAGAGTCAGATGCCCAGTAGACTGAGCCATCCAGACGCCCCAGGAATATACGTTTCTTACAGAGCCAGGCACACTGACTTCTGAACTTCCTCCTGGACCATGCAGCCATCATCAAGCTATCTAACTGTGCCTCAGAAATAGACATTCCATGAGCTCCACTCTGAATGCTTCAATGTGTCTGTGGCCAAATTTCTACTTTTGTTTATTGCTGGTGATGTTGGCAGGTTACTTTTTTTAATTATGTAACCAGGGTATGAATATTTTCTCATCGCAACAACTCATAAGTATACATAAGCCTAAGGCATGAGAAGAGTCTCCCTTTGCCCCTCCCTCCACAGTTAAGACTCCCCTCAGAGAATGAGGGCAGGAGCTGAGGCTACTAATCAAGGAATAAGAACCTAGAATTTGTACCTTTATTGAAAGTTGGCCAACTGAAACTTGGATGGAAAAGATAAAAGCCTACAAAACTGTCAAAGGAGTGAACTGGTTTTTATTGTTTGTTTTGTAGAATTGAATCAACTTGTAGGGCAGATTGTTTCTTTGATCTGAAAATCCCGAATAGGCCATTTAATTGTGTGAGAATTAAGCTGATCCCTCATCTGAATAAAAGGTGTTTGAGACATTGAGCCCCCAAAATGTGAATGTTTTAGTACAAAAAGATTCACATGGGAGGCGGCCTATACAGTGCTTAATGTGCCAGAGTATTATTCTGTCTGAGAGAACAGTGGCTTGAGATCTCACTGTCCTAAAAATACCATTTGTTCTTATATGTCAGTGTATACATTTGTTTGCAGGCTCACTGACAGGAAATTGGGAGCTGAGCTTCCAGACGTAGAAGAAGGCATTTTCTTTAGAGTCATGCATGGCACATGGCAGTGCTGCACAGAGGCCCGTGAGATGGCTGGTAGGTTCCTCAGCCCTCTGTGGCTTCCTTTGCAGAGGTGAGTGGCACCATTACAGTGGCGATGGTAGGGCTCCTTTTAGGGGCCATTTTGTCAGTGAACGTGGACCCGGTGGGGAAAAGAAGTGGCGGACCCAGCCTCCTGGCGATCAAGGCAAAGCCAAACACACAATAAGAAATAATCAAGCCCAGTTTTTATAACTCTTTTTCAAATTTTTTATTTATTTTTGCGAGAGAGAGAGAGAGAGAGATAGCATGAGCAGGGGAGGGTCAGAAAGAGAGGGAGACACAGAATCCGAAAACAGGCGACAGGTTCTGAGCTGTCAGCACAGAGCCCGACATGGGGCTCCAACCCACAAACCGCGAGATCATGACCTGAGCCGAAGCTGGACGTTCAATCGACTGAGCCACCCAGGTGCCCCTATGCCCAGTTTTTAATCACAGATGATTAAAGTTTGCAATATACCAGTTATAATTTATATTGATTTATACCATCCAAAATTTTGTTTTTTGAAGGATATACACCAAAACTTAACACGATTTATGTCTGGACAACAGGATTCAAATGGTTACAAGTACTCTCTCTATATTTTCTATTTTTCAGCAATATATGTGTACTAGTTGTATAATTTTTTTAATAGCTAAAAATCATACCAAAGGCAGAAAACAAAAAACAAATGTATACTACATTTCAGTTAAGATGAACACCTTCTCTGTTTTAGGCTTATGTAATAGTTTTTGAAAAGCATGTGAAAATACTCATCTTTTACTTTCTGGAAAATCATTTAATAAAATATAATTTCCATTCATTAGCGACTGGATTATCTGGAGCAACACTATTGGGGTGTGTACCGATAATTTGGTAAACATAGTCCTTTATAATAATCACCTGGGGTTTTGTCCCTTTATCTATTCCCAGGGGAAAATGACAGGATTCTAATGGGAGAACTTATCCAGCAAATAGGTCTTCAGGCCACTGAAGTCTCTTGTTTGGTCCTGTTTGCTACACAGTTACCACACCTTCGAATTCTGCAGAACACTAACAGAAGGAATAAACAAGATATCTGAGTCTACCCGTTAGCTGTGGCAGAAAGAACATGTATTCATGAAATCTAAAAGGTAGACCTTTTTATTTAAATACATATAGGGACACCCTCCTACACTGTTGGTGGGAATGTAAACTGGTGCAGCCGCTCTGGAAAACAGTGTGGAGATTCCTCAAAAAACTATCAGTAGAACTCCCTAATGACCCAGCAATAGCCCTGCTAGGGATTTACCCAAGGGACACAGAAGTGCTGATGCATAGGAGCACATGTACCCCAATGTTCATAGCAGCACTGTCAACAATAGCCAAATCACGGAAAGAGCCTAAATGTCCATCACCTGATGAGTGGATCAAGAAGATGTGGTGTATATATATACAAGGGAGTATTACATGGCAATGAGAAAGAATGAAATCTGGCCATTGTAGCAAAGTGGATGGACCTCGAGGGCATCATGCTGAGCGAAATAAGTCAGGCAGAGGACAGACACCATATGTTTGCACTCATAGGTCTAACAGGAGAACAGGAGAAACCTAATGGAGGACCAGGGGGAGGGGAAGAGGGAAAGAGAGTTGGAGAGAGACAGGGGGGTGCAAAACTTGATAGACTACTGAATACTGAAAATGAACTGAGGGTTGAAGGGGAAGAGGGAGGGGGAAAAGAGGTGGTGGTGATGGAGGAGGGCACTTGCAGGGAAGAGCACTGGGTGTTGTATGGAAACCAATTTGACAATAAACTATTAAAAAAAATAAAAAAATACATATAGGGAGATTAAATATCTTTGACCAATTCTAGATATTGTCAGGCTTTTTGCCTCCAAAACTGTAGCTTCAAAATAGGGAATTTTATACTTTACATGAGTGAAATGAGTGGCTTGTATGTTTTGTGAAATATATCTTAATAAAGCCATTTTTAATTTTTTTAATGTTTATTTTTGAGAGAGAGAGAGAGACAGACAGACAGAGTGGGAGGGTCAGAGAGAGAGGAAGACACAGAATTCAAAGCAGGCTCCAGGCTCTGAGCTGTCAGCACACAATCCAAGGTGGGACTCGAACCCACAAACCCTGAGATTATGACATGAGCTGAAGTCGGATGTTTAACCAACTGAGCCACCCAGGTACCCCAGCAAAGCTGTTTTTAAAAAGAGGAGGCTGGAACATAGGGCTGACATACTGGAACAATAAAGAAAACACATTTCCCTGAACTCAATAATTATTTGTTAAATAATGAAGATAGTTCAAATAGAGAGATCCATTTAATCATTTTATTTTTAAAATAAGCACAATATCTATAGTTTAGGATATGGAGCATTGGTAAAAATATAAGAAACTGCTAAATCCCACAGCCTAAATGTTAAAACCTTTTGTTTTGAGAGGGAGAGAGACAGAGCATGAGTGGGACAGAGGCAGAGGGAGAGGGAGAAACAGAATCCGAAGCAGGCTCCAGGCTCTAAGCTGTCAGCCCAGAGCCCGATGCCAGGATCAAGCCCACGAACTGTAAGATCATGACCTGAGTGAAGTCAGAGACTCAGCCGACTGAGCCACCAGGTGCCCCACATCGGAAACATTTTAAGAAAGTTTACAGGCAAACTGTAAAATTATAATTGATTTGTAATGTTACTTTGAGTGCACAGAAAAAATATAGAAGGGAATCAAAGTTATAGAAATGTAAAAATAAATCAAATTAGAAAGGGAATTTTATGACCTGAGAATGGCATGTGTGGTGGCCAACCTCCAAGATGAGGTCCAGGGATTCCTACCTCCTGATATCCCTAACTACATACTCCACCCCACCCCCACTGTGCCTGCATGGTAGAAGGTTCTGGGTGCCACAGCATATGGCAGAAGTGATGGATTGTCACTTTTGTTTTGTTTTGTTTTGTTTTTCAAAGATTTTATTTTTAAGTTATCTTTGCCCCCAAGTGGGGCTCAAACTCAATTCTGAGATCAAGAATTGCATGCTCTACCGACTGAACCACAATTGTCAGTTCTGAGGCTGTCATACAAGACAAGGTTGCTTCTATGTCCCCCAGCCCACCAACTCTTTATCTCTCAGGGTAAATGAGCTGCCAGGTCCTGAGCGGCTCTACAGAGACGCCCATGTAGTGAGGCTTCCGGCTAAAAGCCACACAAGTAAGCTTAGGAGCAGATCCCTCAATTAGGTCAAGCCTTCAGAAGACTGTGAAGCCCCAGCTGACAGCTTAGCTACAATTCCATAAGTGACCCTGAGCCAGAACCAGCCAGCAAAGCTCCTCCTGGGTTCCTGACTCTCAGAAACTGTGGGCAGTAATAAATGTTGACTGTTTTAAACTACTAAATTTAGGGGTAATTTGTTATGCAGCAATAGTTAACTAATATAGTAGAGACTAAGATGACTGAAGAAAATGTAGAGATCCCAGACTTACGTAACATAGGCGTTTCTAGAAAATACAGAACTGATGCAATTCTATAACACCTAGTTTGCCTTAAGCCTTTCATCCTATTAATTCCTTCCTCTCCAAAATTTTTAACACATTTGACTCGAGATTTTACTCTCTTGTGGAAATATATCTCTAGTTGTATAATGAAAGTCCAGAGAAAAACTTAGATTTACTTTAAGTTGGTCATGATTTTTCTCTATAAATATTAATGTTCTATTCTTAAACACTACATGTACTTTTCTTATCCATAAAACGTATTATGTGAGAAATGTGATTTTACAAGGTTAATTCTAAAAGAGAACAGCTAACAAATTTTAAAACCTTTTTCCATTATGGAATTTTCTAAGTCTTATTAGGAACTGACAATAGGCAACATTCCAGTTGAATACAGTGGGAGTGCTCATCAAGGAGGGTAGCTCCTTTGTAGAAGCCTACCTCACAAACACAGGAAGGTGGTGTTGCCCACATTCACATGAAATGAACTCAGTCTTAGAAAATGCTATTCTCTTAAAGAAAGATAAAAAGAATTCCCTTTCTTTCACTGGATTAACTGTGCCAATTTTTGTTGCAATAAGTATCTCTACATAAAACTGTGTGTGAGGAGTGGTAAGCGTATGATGGTATTCAGGGCCTGCCTCCTCTCATTTACAAGGCTGTAGGGTGACTCCAGGCAGCCATGCTCATCAAGCACCATCCCCTGGCCTCAGCTGATGGGCCAAGGTGAACGTCTGTTAATCCTAGAAATCTGAAGTGGAGAATGGGTGGGGCCACGAAAAAGGATTGGGAATGATTTTGTCTTTCTCAGGATGGCTGGGCCTGTGCCATACAAACTTGGTTGCCGTGGATGGCTCTGTTTTTATACATCTGATATGAAGCAGGGGGAGACTTTTGGGTGAGAAGGAGGTAATGAATCACAAATTTAGAGATCAGTATTCTTAGGAGTCCAAAAAATGTTTCCAGCAACTTCCCTGTCCTTAAGGTCCTCAGGATACTCCTATGTACCTCTTTTTGTTGTTGTCGTTGTTGTTGTTTTGTTTTTTGGGTTTTATTTTTTATAAACTCAAATGCATTTCTTGAAAACAAGAGTCCTAACACAGAAATAATTTAGTGATATATTCTAAGGATTAACTATGGAAGTCAGGAAGGATTGAACTAAACAGTTATTGACCACACCATTGAAAATACTAAACATTTAGGGGCGCCTGGGTTGGTTAAGCATCTGACTTTGGCTCAGGTCTGATCTCACCATTTGTGGGTCCGAGCCCCGCATTGAATTCTGTGCTGACAGCTTGGAGCCTGGAGCCTGCTTCAGATTCTGTGTCTCCCCCTCTTTCTGACTTCTGTCCACTCACGCTCTGTGTCTCTCTCTCTCTTAAAAATGAAAGAAACATTAAAAAATGAAAAAAAAAGAAAATACTAGACATTTAATAGAAAGGGATTAGTACAACTATAATGTGCCCAATATAAATCAGGTTGTATGGCAATATTAGGGTAGGATTATCTGTTTATGATACATGTTAATGAAAAAAGCAAGTTTGGGAAGGTTATGTTCTATATGATCATATTTTCTTAAATTTTTAAATGTTTATTTATTTTTGAGAGAGAGGGACTTCGAGGACAGGGGAGGGGCAAAGAGAGAGGGAGACACAGAATCTGAAGCAGGCTCTAGTCTCTGAGCTGTCAGCACAGAGCCAACATGGGGCTCGAACTCACAAACCATGAGATCATGACCTGAGCCAAAGTTGGATGTTTAACTGGCTGAGCTACCTAGGTGCCCCTCACATTTTTGTTTTCAATTTTTCATATATAGATATACAAAAAATTATGGCATCACATAAACAATGTCAGTAGTGGTTCTCTCTGAATAATGAGATGGTAAAAATTTTTATCATCCTCTTTATTTTAAAAAATTTCCTTATCATTAAGGAACTTATACTTCTTGTGCATTAAAAACAAATAAGGTTTCATACCAACAGTAAAATTAAAATAATATAAAGAACAGGAGTGGTTGGGTGGTTCAGTCAGTTAAGTGTTCGACTTCGGCTCAGGTCCTGATCTCACAGTTCATGGGTTCAAACCCCAATCAACAGCTGTGCTGACAGCTCAGAGCCTGGAGCCTACCTTGGATTCCGTCTCTCTCTTTCTCTCTCCCTGGCCCTCCTCCTCCTCCCAAAATTAAATAAACATTTAAAAAATTCTAAAAAATAATAAGTAGAATGTTTGTCAGTTTATAAGTTGAGTAAGTAAAACCAAAAGCTGTAAAAATTATAAAAGAGAGAACCCAGCAGTAGCTTAATATCAATTAAAAGATAATACAGATCATGAAAATATGAAACAAAAAAAACCACTCCTGCAAATGAATTATAGTTTGACTATCTCAGTTATACTGTATAGATAAACAACAGGCTTATAACAGCTAATTGGATAAACAATATGTGGTGCGTAAGGCTCACTTACTCTCTGTGGGCAATTAGCCACTGTCTGAAATCTCACTCCTTCAGTAAATGTTTGATCCAAAGCGTGAGTTCAACGATAACAAACATATCCTGGAAGGATGATGCATGCTAAACTAAGCACACTGTGATTAACGGTTATTTATATTTAAAGCAGATCGTTAGGAAGGATGAAAAAGAAAGTATTCAATTGAAAAGTAGAAAATGATCAGACTGCATATTGAAAACATGTTTTGCAGAAACAGATGATCTAAACCATGACTCATTCAAATATAAAACATTAAAATCTAACTCTAAATACCTGCTTGGCATCTCACCCCTTCTAACCTGTGTTATACCGAAGAACTTCAATCACAAGATGGGGTTGGCAGGATTTCAGAAATGCTTTTCAACAGCACAAAACCCTTTTTTTTGGAAAGTAGGATTAGCTTAACACAAATATGGGTATGCAAAAGTAGGCACGGAGTTATGCCATATTTATTCAAGTGGAATTCTTCCAATATTTTCTGGAAGACAAGTACTTTTCAATAATGCCATTCTGTAGACCAACATCTTAGAGACAGGGCTTATGCATATTCATCTTTTTTTTTAATGATAGTTCTTGAGAATAAAGTACATAAAAGTCTGATAGTAAGATAGATGTCAGAATTTCTATGTAATTAATAATTGATTTCAAAAAAGTTTAAGATAAAATAAGCTCAGGATTTTTTTCATGTGGAAGTTAGTTCCACTACCTTTTTTCTGTCTTTTAAATCCTAGAAAAAATTACTTTATTTGGATCTACAAGCTTCTAACTTCTCTCCTTCAGTTCATGCATGTCAGAGTGGACTATCTCCAGCTATGTTACCTGTATAGTAAGCCACTGACATGACTGTCTCCGGCTTTTTACTGCATATTACTGTATATCAGTTATTTCCATCTTAAGCTTCCTCAATTTGGTCTCTGACTTGATAGAATTGAACTGCATGTTCTCTTCACTTACCCACCATCACACCTAACACTAAACTCTCCTATTTCCTGAGTGCCAACTGTCTGTCATTTCTTTTTCTTGTTTACCCCTGAAATCTGATAATTACCCGAAATTCAGTCTATCACCCATTGGTCACCTCTTCATAAAGTCTTCTTTTAGAGAACTTATTCACTCACAAGATTTCAACTCTCACTTGATTCTGAAAGCTTAGTTCTTAATGATATTGCCTGCTAGTCAATATCATTAAGATATGGCCTTATCTAAAATAGAACCCACCATCTTGCCCTCCAAGCTGACTGTTCTCATTCTTCATTGCTTTATTACTAAATTCTGTCATATCTTTCATAGAGTTTCTGAAATCCATCTCTTGATTTCTCTTTACAATTATCTTTCTTAGGTTATGGTCTTATTATCACATTGATTTCTCTCTGCCTCATGTCTGACATTGGGTGTCTCAAAAGGAGACCTAGACCTAAGCTTGCATATGGGTGGGCATTGATCACACAAAGCATGATTGAGAGTCTGGGGGACATAGAAGGAAGGGGAATCAGTTCAAAGATAATTTAGTGAAGTGGCCACCACTATGGGTAATTGATATCAGTTTTCACCAGGATGTTCTAATGACCTTATGAAATGCATATTTGAAAATCTATGTGGGAGATGAAAGGAGGAAATATTTACTTATAAGCTCCTGACCCTCTTTGATTAAAATATGGCTTCTACCAGCAATGACTAGCCTGCACTTTCTGACTACACGTGCATCTGTGTGTGCAGTTCTCCTGACCTTCACCATGACATTAGAGAAAGTCTGGCCCAGAAGTGATACATAATGATTTTGAGCCTATGTGAGTTTTGTCTAGTTGTATCTCTAAGACATGGGGCAAAGAGTACTGAGCACCTTATAAAAGGTGCATTGGTTGATTTGCTATGTATTCTCTTACCTCTTCTATGCTATTCTAAATATCTTAGTGGCATAAATCAATTCTGTAAAGATTTTGACCCACAACTACTATCACCCCTCTGACTCCGTCCCCAGTAATGTAAAAATACTCCCCACTAACTATTTTTAAACCTTGTATTTTGAATTGTTTTCTTGTGATGTTGCTGTGTTCCTATTATCTGGTTTCCTTAAGACTATGGCACATCTGTGGAGGAAGTCTGACCAGTTTGCTACGTAGTCCCTTGCTAAAGAAATAAAGAAAATGAATAGATTGTCTAAAGTTGGAACACTCGAATTATTAACCCTCACTGTGTAGCCAACTAACCTAAACTTCCAGACTATGTTTTGAAATCTTTTACCTCTGGATCAAGGTCAAATTGTTCAAGTAACTTAAGGTTGCTTTTCATTACATTTACTTATCTTTATGTCCTACAACCTAGAAAGACATTTTTAACATACTCTTCTCTAATCTATTCTATCAAGATGGGCTGGAAGAAGTTGGCAGTTGTGTATTCAGTTCAGGTGGTGATGACACTCAAACTATGCCTATGTGCTACACAACAATGGAATTTGTTTATAGAATGTTCTTTAAAAAAAGAGCAGAGATAAAACAAACTCACCTTCTTTATCCTTTGGGTACAATATAACATCTACAAAATTTATAAAGCTCTTTATTTACTGGTCAGTGGTTTTCAAATATTGAAGATAAAATTAGTAGAATATCTCCTCTACTGGAAATTTGGGGAGTTCTTTTGACCCAAAATAAATGGCCTTAATGTTTTTAAACGAGGAAAGTTTGAGAATTTGAAAAATGTACTCATTCACTTAACAAATATTTCTTCAGCATGCTATTGTGAGAAAGCACTATAAGATCTTGTTCATCACTTTAAAAACTGGTGTCTATTTTTCTGCTTATAAAATACCAGATATACTCTTGCAAAACAAACAAAATCTCATAACATAGAAGTACCTGCTAACACTCAATCACTCAAAGATACTATTAACTTCTGATGTATGGGTCTATTGCTTCTTTGATGGAATTCACTCAAAAACACTTTCATGGGAACAAATCGGAGGTTAGAAAAATTTAGAAAGCATCTCTATTCAAGTAGGCTCTACATTTTCCAGGTATTAGGATTATGTCTTACTCTTCATGGTATCTACCCACAAACTGACACATATTATATGCTAAAAAAATGTTCATAGTGGCAGTTACTGAGTCTCACTAAAACCCAAGCCAAAACAAAATATATTAATAAGCTCTACTCCTCACAGTATCTGCTGTTATAAAGATATTTAGTGTTCAGTCACATTAACTCTTTCTGATCATAAAGAATGTTCACCAACATTGAACAGAGTTTCTCTATGTTCACCGTAAGATGATAAGCTTTGGTGTCTATTTAGGAATAGATTTTGGTGGTAGAGGTAACAAAATCTATACTGATGTAGTTGTTGAAAATCAAGAATGTGATATCATTTGGGGCACAGAGAGTGATGGTGTCAAATTCACTCTTTCATCTCAACTCAACCAGAGTAAGATAAAGATTGATTTATCATATCAGTGACTCGTTTTTCACACATGACAAAAAGGTGACTAAACTGTAAAATTATCATTTTAATATTTCTACCAGAAAGTTCAAGTAACTGGAAAAACAAATCAGGAGACAAAAAAAAAAAAAAAAAAAAAAAGAGTGAGAACAAAGCCCATTATTTTACCTTTGTTTGAAAATTACATGTAACTTTACTTCAGAAAAAATATGTTTTCTAGCAGTTATTTGTATGCTGGATCTGAATAATTAGACTGTTTTAATACAGAATATTTTCCCTTTATACTTAATATTTAAAGGGACATAATAGGGGTAGCTGCTAGCTCACTCAATAGAGCATGTGACTCTTGATCTCAAAATTGTAAGTTTGAACCCCATACTAGGTGTAGAGATTACTTAACAATAAAATTTTTTTTTTTTAAAGGACATGCTAATCACTTCTTGGGGAAGAGTATCTTTCCACTTGCCCATCTTTGCACCTTCAGGACATAAAGCAGATATTTCCAGTATCTTGAAAAGCATGGGAGTGGGTCCTATCTTTGTATAACGAAGTTCTTTTTGCCCTTAAATAAATGAAACTAATTTTTATGTTGATTTTGGCTACAGTTTTAATATGTAACCAAGTTTTATTATGAAAGAAGACAGCAGAACTTTTGAGTTGAGAAATAAAGAAGTAATAGGTCTGACATGGAAGGCATAGGGGCAATAGATAGTGGTACCAGTTATTAAAATGGGGGTATGGGTAGAGACACAGGTTTGGGGGAACTGGAGAATCACGAATTCTGTGTGATTATTTGATGTCTCTGATGACAGAATTCAACCTTGGTCCCTTGAACTAATTTGTCCCTGAACTTCTGCCTTAGTTCTGTTTCTTATTCTGCTCCAATATACCATAAGAAGTAAAAACTCATGCCCAGCTCCCTTACTGGGGCTTGACACCACCTCTCCCCTAAAATGGCAGGTCAGTAGGAGGGCCATCACATACAGAATGCCCATCCAGATGTTACTTCTGGTCTGTCTTCCAAAGCCCGGTTGCTGCTTTTTCTACAACCCATGTTGAGCAACTTTTATATGGAACCCTCTATATTAAAATAATGCTCCTTCCTTACTAGTCTGTCTTGTAAACATTCAGCTTTGTCCCAGAGAGTCCTGAGACAGCCAATTGTTCAGGTAAAAGGACTAGTTTTCAGACTATTCATCTGTTAGCTAAAGAAAATAAGATGCTATGGGACACACAGACAGTAGTATAATTAAAAATAATCATCAGGATCTTGAAGATCCCATCAGGCAGAAAAAAAATATATGCTATTTTTCCTCAATCACTAATTAGTAGTAGTTTTCAATAAGAGGCACCTCTGTTTTAAATAATGTATCTGAAAGCTGAACAAATGCCACTTTTTAAAGCAAGTCTCAAAATGATGAAGGATAGAGTTAGAATTATCAAGTTATTTGAATTGCACAGTTAACCACTAGACTAATTCAAGCTAATTGACTCTATAACCCCTCCATTATCTTGGCAATTTAGAAAAATTAGTGGTTCTTATCCTGAATTACCCAAGTAATTATGGTTGTAGACCTGAGCTGTTGTCTTCTTTTAATATAGTTTATTATCAAGTTTTTTTCCATAAAACACCCAGTGCTCATCCCAACAAGTGTCCTCCTCCATGCCTATCACCCACTTTCCCCTCTCCCCCAACCCCCATCAACCCTCAGTTTGTTCTCAATTTTTAAGAGTCTCTTGTGGTTTGTCTCCCTTCCTGTCCTTAACTATTTTTCCCCTTCTCCTCCCCTACTGTCCTCTGTTAAGTTTCTCCTGTTCCACATATGAGTAAAAACATATGATATCTGTCTTTCTCTGCCGACTTATTTCACTTAGCATAATACCCTTGAGTTCCATCCACATTGCTACAAATGGCCAGATTTCATTCTTTCTCATTGCCATGTAGAGTACATACAATGGAGCTATTGTCTTTTTATTGTAAATGATGTTCTGATTTGAGTTGGTAATATTTTAAGTGACATTTTAAGATTCAGCTTCTTTGCTGGGGGATAGAAAAAATCCAAGAAAGAGGTCTTTTAGAACCCCATGTATTATGACTGATGCCAGGCACACATTCCACATCCACAAAACCCAAGTCAAAAGCTAATAATGTCCATTCTGGCATTTCATGGCCAACATTCAAATACTCAAGTATGAAAAAAATTTAGTCAAATGAGAATATAACTGAGGGAGAGGAGTAGAGGGAAAGAGAGAGAGGGAGAGTGAGAGAGAGAGAGAGGGAGGGAGAGAGAGAGAGAGAGAAAGAGGGAGAGAGAGAGAGAGAGAGAGGGAGAGAGAGAGAGAGAGACAGACAGAGAGAGAGAGAGACAGAGAGAGAGAGAGAGAGAGAGAGAGAATCCCAAGCTAGTTCCTCACTCAGCAATGGAGCCTGATATGAGGCTCCATATCACAACTGTGAGATCATGACCTGAGCCAAAATCAGGAGTCGGAGGCCTAACTGACTATAGCTGGTTTTAAAATGACATAGTGGTTTATTTAATTGAATATATTGAAATTACTTGTTAATAATCATATTTCCCAAAGCTGCCAAACTAGTTCTTTCTTATGCATTTTGCCAGTCTATTTTCTCAACTACATGGATGGATATTGATCTCATTTTACTCAGGTCAACTGTAGAATCAATGAAGCATTCTTAGCTCTAGAATTAATTTCCCCTGGTGGTCCAACAAATGTAAACTTACTACCTTTCAGAGATGGCACTAGTTTTCTCTTGGCAATGCTGAACACAAAAGGAATGTTCCATGTCAAATGACCAACTCAAGGGTTCTATAAATGCATTTTCATAAGCAATATCCAGGATATATTTTTATAAAGCAGTAAATAATTCTATTAATATATTTATAGCAATTTAATATCATAATAAATAAAACATTTATTGACCAATAAAATAGCAATTACCAATTGAAAGTAGTGAATTAATATGCATGTTTATGCTTCATTGCATTTATATACAGAACAACTAACATATTTTTATTATGAGTAATGCTTTCCCAAGCAAAGTAAACCAATATTCATCTGGAGACTTTACGCAGCAGAAGATAACTTTGGAGAACTTGTGTAAAAGTCCATGATTCTGTCAAATGACAAAAGAGATGATATCTATTGATAAGATGCATTTTTCCCACTAACCCATAGTGGCCCTAAAAATGCTTAGCATTTATAAACAACTGAAGACATGAGAGGATTACAAAATCAGAGGTATCACTTTTCTGTTTCTCCTCTGAGGAACAAGGAGCCAGATGAGATGAAGAGGGTATAAATTAAAAAAAAAACAGCAGCAACAACAACAGAAACACAGACAAAAGAAACGAAACCCAAACAAAACCACCTTGAGTGACATCCCAGAATATCCATGGGAAGCCAGGAAGAAGTTAGGAAAAGTAGAATCATAAAAGATATTTGTTTTCTGGAGCCACCCAAATCATTTAGGACAATTGCAGTGAATTCTAAGGCAAGTTTAATGCTCAGTAAGAAATTGATTTGGAAAGTTAAGTTGAATATGAGCAAAGAGTGATGAATCAGCAACTGAATACAATAAATGCTGATCCGGGAATTAAGCAAACCTGCTGAGATCTATGCAAAAGGTTAACGTTTTTACTAAAAGTCACCATGATTTCCCATGTACTACTGGTGGCAAGGCAGAAAGACTAATTTTCAAATATCAATAACCGCAAAAATTTTTTTTGGAATGCTGTGCTAAGAACGTCACCGAATTTACCTTGATTATTCTCACAGCAACCTGTGGGGATCCACTCAGACCCACAGAGCTGGTATGAAGAAGATTTTAAACAAAAGACATTTGAGATTTAACAGATACAGGAAGAGGACATTTTGGAGCATCTCTTATCTAACTAAAGGCAGAAACTTCTGGGAGCAAGGCTGCCATAAATCCCTTCTCAGGGGAGTTTTACTGCCCAGAAAAAGAACAGAGAAGAGCATGTGCACCTGCATAAACAAACATTAGCAAAGACTTTCTTATCTCCCATGTGTTCCTCTATAACTCCATCTGTTCTTTCAATAGAAGCCTTTTCTCCCTCTTCCAGTCCCCTTAAGTTAGGTATATAAACCCCTGTCTTTAGCTGTTAGGAGAGTAACATTTTCCTCTTTGTTTCTACTACGAAGGTGAATAAGAGCTGACTTTTCTCTTGCTAATCTTTTTTTCAGTTTAATTCACATGTCCCCAGTTAATGAACACAAGAGGGTAGGTAGAGGAAAAGTATTTCCTCTGATGAACCAAGAGATGTAAGTAAATCTCATCTTCATTGTAGATGTGAGAGAACAGAGAAAATAGGAAACTTGCCCAAATTCGCTGAACCTGAAGAGTCAAGATTCAAATACAGGGCTATTCATTTTACACAAGTAAAATTCATTAAGTTGTTTATATTGGATCTAAAGGCCCTCTCAGCCCATATGAAATGTCATATCTTTAAAGCAATTCTTCCAAGACCCCACCATTGCTGTCTTAATTCTGAATGCTTTGGTATTCACCGGGAAGGATGTTATTTGGGTGACTGCAAGACTTACGCAAATTATTTGATAAAAGCAAAGACAAATGAAGCATTTAATTTTACTTCCTTCACAAACTGGTTTCTAAGGTTGTTTATGTTTAACCAGTGGAAGAAATTCCTTACATACAATTGGGAAACTGACTCAAGGTGAAAGAATCCAGCATGACTAAGACTTGCATTTGTCACAGGGCAGTAATGAGGAACTTGAGCAGACAATACACAGGACCAACACCAGTCAGAGACCAATGTCTCTTACCCCCAGGTATGCCCAACCTTGCAATGCTGAACAAACAGCCCTAGAACAGCTTTTACTAGCAGCCATGAGAGAAAGCAGCCAGCCAGGTCTTAGAGAATCAACTGCAGCTCCCAGATTAAAGGGGGAGGAAGGAAGGTAGGATGGGGGTGTGAAGATAGAAACAAAGTTCCATGTGATAGGCAAAGGAAAGCAAATCACCTGCAGAACACTAGAGTAGTTGGCACCAGAGAGCTAACTGTATTATAAGAAGGTGGATAAATATTACTACCTCCTTTCACTGAAAACAATTAGGATTAACTAATAGGGACAGATTTCCAGGACATTTTTTTAAGTCAAGTTTCAAGTTACAGAACCAAATGACATTATTTTTGTTTTTCAAAATCCTAAGTGGTATATATTTACTCAGGATACACAGAAGTGTGCATTTGTAAATACATAGCAAAAGGGCTAGAAGGATACTGTGGAAGTAAACAAAGACCACTAAAAAGAAGAAAAAATCGGAGGCTCTTTAGTGAGGGCTTGCTGGAGGAAGGGAATCGGCCACCATCACTGATGTTTGGCAGAGGCTCAAAAGCAGGCAGTGGTGAAAAGTGGTGGAAAGGAGTGTTACAAAAGGAAAAAAAGAAAGAAAGCTTCAGGTATGCCATCATTGGAAATTGTTGGCCTGGGAAGCTACAGACAGGCTATCTAGAAGTGTCCTATGCGATTGGTTGGGAGAGCATATTTCTTTCGCTGGCTGCTCCTGAGTTGGAAGCTGACAGTCATTGATGAAGCTCTGAGATTTCCGGAACAGTTGCTACAAAGCTTGTGGTTTGGCTTAGGAGTCTGCTTGCTGCAGCGGATTTGTGTCAGAGTTCTATTGACAGATATAGCCTGGCCCTTGTTTGTTAACTTTTTCAGTCTCTCATTATGTGCCTGACTGATGTTACGGGTACTGTTTGGCTAGACTGGAAGGAGTAGGTTCATCAAAGTCTAAATTCCTTATCTATAATATTTTATTTTCTTGTATAAGAAGAATACATTACTCGTTTTTTACTTGTAAATTTTTTTAAATTCTGAGGCAAAATGGTAGAAGGATGTGAATTGTCATTTCTAAACCTTCTAATGGGTTATAGTCTTATTTTACAGTAGAGAAAACTGAGACAAAGAAGTTAACCAGCCCAAGGCCATACAGTTGATAAAAAGCAGACAGAATTTAATTCCAGGTATATCTGATACTATAAGTTACTTTTCACTGTGCCATTCTGCTGTTTACAAAAGTATAACTCTTTTAACATTAAAAGAGAGAGAATAGGTCATTACTACTCACAAAGGTAGGCATAGACATGTTGGATTAGCACAATATTAGCATCTGTTAGTGCAATATTAGAATGTCTCTACCAATATGATATTAGAACTCAGAAATAGTTACTGCCCTTTTTCAAATTAGGTATATAAAATTATAGAATAGTCTTAGATGAATTGTTACAGGCCGGTCCTTTGTATTTCCAGAAGAGGAGATTTGGCTTTTGAAAAAGAGATACTATTTAAAGTGCTCTTATCACCAATGAGAAAACAGAATAGTATGGAAATCATGTATTTTTCAAACAATTCCTTTCAGGGAACAATCATCACCTATATTGCTGATGAAATGGTGTGTACCAATTTCTCTTCTGGAAGATGCTCATGAATTCATTTCCTATAGGTTTTAAACAGGTTGCGAACCACTTGACTTTTTCATGTGCTGTTATAGCTAATCTAATTGTGATCATCTTGTTGACCAAGAGCTTATAAAGGTGTTATATTTACCTCTGGCTTAAGGAGTGCAAACCAATACTTGAAGGGCTGAACTCTTGTCTGTTTTAAAATCTTTCTTTGGAATCACAGGTTAGGATGACCTAAGAATTAAAAAAATAAAAGTAATTTTTATATCAGTTAACTATAGCACTCATCTGAGACAACAGATTAGTATTTATAAATACTTTTGTTGTTTTTCTGCCTTGAATATTACCTCAATGATTTACACAATAATCCCATGGTTCACAACATGAAATATCACACTAAAATCATCTGGAGAACTTAGAAGATTATATCAATGCCTTCTTCCCCCACCCCTACTGCACACACATCCAAAAAATTCTAATTTAATTGGTCTAGAGTAGAATCTCTATGTTAGTATTTTGAAAAAGCTTACAAGGTGATTCTAGCCAGCAGCCTGACTTGAATAGCACTGCTATAGACCAAGATGGTCAAAATGAAAAGGATTTCATGATGTAGTTGTTCATTCATCTCTTAGAGTCCTCCAAGGCTCACTCTACCCCTACCCACCCAGAGCCAGACCTAGTGGTATGCACATGACCTAGTTCAGAGTAATCCAGTGGAGCCCTCCCTGAGAAGTTTCTGCCAGCCAAGGGAATGGATAAAAAAATGCTTTTCCAGTACCTGTCCTAAGCTCAACAGCTGGGGTCTTACAATTAGACTGACAAGAGACAGATAAACAAGAAAAAAAAATCCAGAAGTTCATTAATGTATGCATTGCACACAACTCAGTGATGAATAACTCAGAGTGGGTATAAACTGGGCTTATACTGAATTTTTACAAAAGAAAAATAAATTTCTAGACAAGTGAGAAGACAAAGGAAAAGGGTTTTAGGTTTGCAAGGGCAGCAAACTGTGGGAAGGCAAACACATCAGGAAAACTAATAAGATAAAGGCTAGGTAGTAAGGTTTATTACATAGATTCTTCTGGTGCCATCTCTGGGCAGGAAACAGTCTAGAATTATCTCCAAAAATTAAGAATTGTTATGCCCTTCCAGGTAGAGAAGGGGACGCCAGAAAGTTTTTCTGTGTCTGATTTTTCTCAATTGTCTTCAACTCAAAATAATCCATTTGCCAGATTGGAATATTTTAGGGTGGCATACTCTTAATCGTTTCAGAATGAAGTCCTCTTTTCTGACTGCAAGCTATAGGGACAGTGTCAGGAATGGGTTATGGTATCTTTACCACCACATGGAGGAATTTTTCACCAAATAGAGAGAAACAATGCTAACCTAACATACAAAGAGAAACAGAATCTAGAGATTGAGAAACAGTTCAGATTTTCACTCAATAAATATTTATTTATGATATGTGTTGGATCATGGTAACACATGACTGATATTGAGCCCCTGGATCTATATCATTAGAGTGTCTATTAGAAGTTCTGTAGTATTAGCTTAGGTTATTTAATTCCATTTTGAGTTGGGTTTCTATTGCTTGTAACCAAAAGTATCATGAAAAATATAATACTCATTGAACATATTTATAACATCAGAACCAATTTTTTGAAGTCATAGAATAGCTCACCCCTTTCCAACTCCTTTTCTTCTAACTGTGGCTTTAAAATCTTTTTTTGTGTGTATGTTAAATATAACATATACAGAAAAGTATACAAAACACTGTGTGTGATCACCTCCCAATTCAAGAAATAAAATTTTATTAGTAACCCAGAAGCTCTTTGGTACTATCTTCTCGTCATTAATTCCTGTGAATCCATTGAAGGTAACCATTTTTCTCTGACTTTTGCAGTCCGTTCCTTACATTTCCCTATAGGCTTACTACTTCAGTGTAGATGTTTTAAATTTTATATGATGGGAACTACATAGTGTTTGTGTTTGGCTTCTCTCAACATTACATTTGTGAGATCCATCAATGATCTTGCATATAGCTATAACTAATTTATTTTCATTGCTGTATAATATCTTACTGTATGAATATGTGACAAGTTATTTATTCAGTCTATTGATAAATATGTGAAATGTTTCCACTTTTCACTTCCACTTTTGTCTACTGTGAATAATGTTGCTGTGGACATGCTTACACATATCTCTTCATATACTTGGGCAAGCATTTCTGTTGGGCACATACCTAGCAGGAGTATCACAGATTATCAAATAGAATTATGGTCAACTTGGTAAAATACTGTAAACCTGGTTTCCAAAGTGGATGTAACAAACTATATTCCTTCCAGCAATGGAAAGGAGTTCCTTTTGCTCTATATCCTCATTAAGACTTGACAGCTGCCTTCTTAATGTTTATTTTTGAGAGAGACAGACAGACAGACAGACAGACAGAGACTGAGTGGAAGAGGGACAGAGAGAGGGAGACACAGAATCCAAAGCAGGTTCCAGGCTCCGGGCTATCAGTACAGAGCCCAATGCGGGGCTTGAACTCACTAACTGTGAGATCATAACCTGAGTGAAAGTCAGACACTTAAGTGACTGAACCACCCAGGTGCCGACATTAGCTGCCTTCTTAAGTGTGCCTATCTAGGTAGGTAGGCAGGAATTTCATTTTGATTTTAATCAACATTAATATGATGACTAATGAAATTAAGTGTTTCTTGGTAGTTTACTGGCCATTTGGATACCTCTTTGTTCAAGTCTTTTGCCCACTTTCCTACTATGTTGTTTTGGCATTTTCATAGGGACTTGAAGGGAGATTCTCTGTATACCTGAATAAAAGTGTTGCAAATATGTTCTCCCTTTGTCTTGACTTTTCACTCTCTTAATGGTATATATCTTGATGAGCAGAAGGTCTTAATTTTGATGTAGTCTTACCAAACTTTGACTTTATAATTAGTGTTTCTTATGTCATGTTTAAAAAGTCATTCCCTACCACAAGTTCATAAAAAATATTCTCCTTTGTTTCTTCTGGAAGAATTGTTATGGCTCTAATATCCAACTGAGTTGATTTTTGTGTAAAATGTTAGGAAAAGATCATTTATCTTTTCCATGTGGAAACTTATTTGTGAAGTACCATATAATGAGAAGATTCTTCCTCCACTATAGCACAGTGGTATGTTTTTATTGTAAATCATGTGCACATGCATGTGAGTGTTTGGGATTTCAATTTTTAAGTCTATTTTCTGCCAATACATCATAGGCTTAATGACAATAACTTTCTAATAAGTCAAAATATCTACTCAGGTAAGTTCTTCCACCTTGTTCTTTATGTGTATTTTGGCTATTCTTAACCTTTCACATTTCCATATGTTATTTTAGAATCACATTGTCACTTGTGCTGATCCCCACTGAAGTATCCCATATAATAAAGCTGGCCAGGATTCTTACTGGAATTATACTGAACCAACAGACCAAGTAAGGAAGATTTATCTTCTTCATTACATTGTAGTCTTCCAATCTATGGGCAAAACACAGCCTTCTGTTTCTTTAGGACTTCTTTAAGTTCTCTAATAAAATGTGATAGTTGCCTGCATGGTAGGCTTGCATGTCTTTAGTTAGATGTAATCCATGGTTCTTTTTAATGCGGTTTTAAATAGTAATATTAAATTTTTTCTTTCTGATTTTTTACCAGTATATAGAAATGCAGTTGATTTTTGCATATTGAGTGTATCTAGCAAACTTGCCAAGCTCACCTTTTGTATTTCTAACAATGTAATGGTAGATCCTCTTGGATTTTTTACAACCACATGCTTTCTATGAACAATGACAGTTTTAGTTCTTCCTTTCAAGTATTCCTTCCTTTATTAACTTTATTTACTGTTTAACTGGCCAAAATTCCTATACAATGTTGAATAAAAGTGTTCAACATAATAACATTCAATTCAATATAATAAAAGTATGTGATATTGTTGTTTCCTATCTCAAAAAGGAAGCATTCCATACTTTAGGTATAAATAAAAATATAATGCTTAATATAGGTTTTTTACAAATGTTTTATCATGTGAAAGAAGTTCCTTCTACTTCTAGTTTACAAAATGTTTTTTTTCCACAAATAGACATTGAACTTTTCTGCATCTACTGAGATTTTGATATAATTAACTATTCTCCTTTATTCTCTTAATCTGGTTATTTATATTGCATTTCTAATATTAACTTAAGGTTAAATTCATGAAATAGATCCAATTTGGTTATCATGCATAAAATTTTGCATTAATATTGTATATTATCTATGTGTGAGATAGGCTTTTTAATTTCCTTTCTTATTATCTGCTAGTAAGGCGTTAGAAAACAAGTTGATGTTTACTCTGGCCTTAGAAAACAAGTTGATGTTTACTATTTTTACCTTCTCTGAATGATCTTGTGTAATATTGGCATATTACATTGGCATATTCTACTTTGGTAGAAGCCTTAGAATTTTCCTGTCAATGTAGTGATCTAGTGTCAAATTGGTTAATCTTGTTCACATCTTCTATACTCCTGCTGAGCACCCATAAACACACTTTTTAAATTTGTTCTGTTACTGAGAGAGGTGTGTTAAAATCTATTATTTTGAATTTTAGTTCTTTAACATCAATTTATGCTTTATATATTTTGATTCTATGCATTTATACACAAATTTTTTTATATCTTCATGATGGATTAAAATGTTTATTATTATGAAGCATATATATTATTTCTAATAATGCCTTTTACCTTGCAGTGTGCCTTCTCTGATATTTATATCACTACCTTAGATCCTTTTGGTCAGTGTTTGCATTTTTTCTATCCTTTTAGTGTTTTTGCATCTTCATATTTTTAAATACCATGCTTGTTAACAGTACAACACTGAGATTGTCTTTACTGAAGTACTTATTTCTTCTACATTTAAGACAGTTAATGATATATTTATGTTTAAAACCACTTTATGTAGTGCTTTCTATTTATCTTGTATCTCTTTTTAGTCTTCATTTGGGTTTTTTATTTCATCTTGCCATCTATATTACCCTGAAGGTTATATACTCTTACTATTTTTTAAGCAATTTCCTCTAATGATTGGAACTCATATGATTGACTTATCAAAGTCGGCTGTTATTTAAAGGATTCACCCTCTTCACAGACAAAGCAGAGTCCTTAGAAAACTCACTTAACACCTGACTTTATGCCATTCTTGTAGGTATTTTGTCTCTGTTTCAACCTAAGACATTATTATTATTGCTTTATACTGTCAGTATTCTTTTATATTATTTTCCCCCATATTTGCCACTTTGTCTTTCTTTCTTTCCTGAAACAACCTTCTGACATTGTTATATATCTATCTAAGGAACTCTCCTTAGTATTTCCTTTCACTCAAGTCTGATAGTGAATTGTTTGTATGAAAATGTCATTTCGAAAGGATGCTTTCATTGGATATATAATTCTAATTTGGTAGTAATTTTCCATCAACACTTTGAAAATGGTATTCCATTGTTTCCTGGCTTATTTATCATTAAGATGTCAGCTCTTGGAAAGCAGTTGAATGCTTGTTCAAAAATATAAACATAGAATTACATTTGATCCAGCAATTATACTCCTAGGTATATACCCAGGTCTTGTAGTCACTCAGATATTTGCAAGTCACTGTTTCAAGTAGCATCATTCATAACACCAAAAGATCCAAACAACCTATGTGTGTATCAAACAATAGATGAATAGGGGTGCCTGGGTGGTTCAGTTGGTTGAGCGTCTGACTTCGGCTCAGGTCATGATCTCACGGTTTTTGGGTTCAAGCCCAGTGTCGGGCTCTGTGCTGACTGCTAGCTCAGAGCCTGGAGCCTGCTACAGATTCTGTGTCTCTTTCTCTTTCTGCTCCTCCCCTGTTCACGCTCTGTCTCTCTCTGTTTCAAAAATAAATAAATGTCAAAAAAATTTTTTTAAACAAACAATAGATGAATAAACAAAATGTGGTACCTACACATAATGAAATATTATTCACTCATGAAAATTAATGAGGTTCAAATATATGCTACAGCCCATTAGACCCTGAAAATGTGCTAAGTAAAATAAGCCAGTCAGAGAAGGACAAATATGGAATGATTCCATTTATATGGAATACTTAAAATGAGCAAACTTATAAAGACAGAAAGTACAATAGACATTACCAGGGTTGTGGGGGCAAGGGGAGGGAGAAGAAAATGGGGAGTTATTTTTTAATCAATTACATAGCTTTGGTTTGAGATGATGCAAAGGTCTGTAAATGGATATTAACGGTTGCATACCATTCTGAATGTCATTAACACCACTGCATTTTAGACTTAAAAATAGGTAAAATGGTAAATTGTATGTTATATATATTTTGCCACAAGGAAAAACAAAAAGCTCTCAAACCACTTATTGCTCTTTTGTGCAATATTTGTTTTGTTGTTTGTTTTTTTTAACTCTGGCTGCTCTGAAATCGTCTCCTTGCTTTTGAATTTTATTTTTCTTTTGCTTTGATGTAGTTCTATTTTTGTTCTTCTTGCCTACAGTTCCTAAGCACCTTGAAATGGGAGCATCATGTCTTTATTTGCTTTGAAAAGTTCTCAGTCATTATCTCTTCAAATATGGCTTTTTGTTCTTCTCTTCCTTTCCTTGCCTTCTAGGACTAAGAATCTGAGACATTCTCACTAGAATGAGATGCCCATTGCCCATTCTATTCTCTCTCTAAACTTCATTTCTAATGCTTTCTTTAATTTTACTAATTTTCATTTCAACAGTTTCTGAGTTTTCCATGCTTCATTCTGCATAGTTTGTGACCTACATTCCACTTCACAAAATCTCTACATGATGTGTATGTCCACTCAGTTCTTAATTTCAGTTCTAGAATTTCTAGTTGCTTTTCAATTTTTCAATTTTTAATCTTTTACCCTCATGAAAATAAGTAACTATAATCAGTTAAATAAGAGCCTGTGTCTGGTAATGACTTATGTAAAAGTCCCTGTCTAATTCTTCTACTGTTTCTATTGTGTTTTTATAATACACTTATTTTTTATCCCTGTTGTCTTGCATCCTCACACAAAACTATTTGTATAAGTAATTGAGACCTAGGATGCTGTTATCTTCCTCAAGAGATTTACAGTGAGTTACTCCAACTTCCTGGGAATACTGGCAATCCAGGATCACCTCCAATCACAGAGAGAGGATTTCAAGCTGGTAGTAGTCCCTGAAAATGCTGGTCTCCTTTCTGGTTCTCATTTTCTTCTAAGCTATAATGCTTGGTTACCAACTTGATAGTGAACAAGTAGTTTACCACCATCTTTGTTAGGTGGGGGCCTTAGATTCTCATCTCTATGCATTTAAGTGCTTACTCTAGGCTCCCATCTCTATGTCTTTAGGTCCTTACTCTAGGCTGCAAACTCATGAGCCAGCCACTTCACTTCTGGCCCTAGCAGAAAAGCAGCCCCATTGCCTGGCCATTTCCCTGTTCTCATCCCTCCACCATATCCTAGCTTGATAATTCACTATTATTTTGTTAACTTTGAGATGTCCACGTGCTTTTTTTTTCTTCAATAACTTAAGTTCTTCTAGAATGAAAGTTGATTAAAATTGTCCAACATATCAATACTAAATGACCAATTTAGACACAATGTTTCATATTCTTTGAGAAATTCTGTTCTCATAAAACTTACAAAGAACCTCATGGGTAAAAGTGTGACTGCATTGAGAGGAATAAATTACCAATTTTTAGAGTAAATCCTCCCAAAAATTCAATGTAAATTTTTAGGTGAGCAGTGTGTTGTAGAAGGGACAATTTGCCTGCCACCTATTGTTAGCATCAAATAAATCAGAGCTATTTGGCTCACAAACCAAGGTTTCCTACTGATTTCCAAAAGTGAGATTGAGGATGAAAATGTTCCAGAAAAACCACTTAGGAAAACACTCCCTCTTCTTTTTACTATCTAATTAATTTTGCATATTTTATTTCCCAACAGATATGCAGCAGCACAAGCTTTGTTTTATTATCAACTATTAAAAAAGCATTTGCAAGAGCAACCCATAATAATTTTGAGCAAGTTTCTGGGGGGGTTAGTGCAGAATAGCCACTTAATCCTCTGTTCTGTATCAGCGGCCTATCAGGGCTCTACATCAGCAACATATGAACCATTGGTGAGATCAAGTCCAAAGAGTATTTTGGTATGGCCTGCAAGCTATGAATGGTTTTTGTATTTTTTAAAGGGCCATGTGCATACATACAAAAAATCAAAGAAGCACATGTAACATATCACACATTCTCTAACTCTTTACAGAAAAAGTTTGCTGATTCCTATTCTATATCATCTTGTCAAGAGCTGTGAAGGTTCTGAGAATTTTACCCTATTTGCAAGCAAACTATTTAGCCTACTATAGTTTCATGGATGGTGGCAGAGGACGTGAGACTCTAGGGTCAGAAACAAAAGACTTTATTTTTCACAGTAATAGCAGTCATGAGATAATCTGCATATGCCTCAGTTCCCTAAGCCCCGAATCCCACAGGGCAATATGAAGAGAGCCAGGTAAAACCTGCACACACAGTGGCTATGTTACAAGAGAGGAATTCAGGGAACCTGAGCTTAAGAAACGTGAACTTGCTTTAATGGGAGGTTGAGCATACTTGCTCTTAACTCCCAAGGAGACATTATCTCAATCTTCAAAGCCTTGTTGCTATACAAGCATTCAAGAAAAAGAGTCTGGAACAAAGGCAGTTAATGTCTCTGCTTGCAAGATATGTAGAAACACGAGAGATCCATGGAGAATGGTCTTCCAATAAATCTAAACTTGTTATCTATAGCTACCACCTTCAGCATGTTATGATAGCTTTATCATTCCAAAAACTGACCTTAGTCAAAAAAGCGTTAAAGTATTTTCAGTATTCTCTTAAAAATCAGAGGAAATAATATACATAGAGATTTCTAAAAGCAGCTTAAAACACTAACATTGAAAAACACCTATTTTTAGCTGCCTTGAAATTTCTGATATTCTAAAAGGTTTATTTCTGATAGGGTCCAGGGAACTGACAAAGTACTCTATATTTACCCTTTAACTTCATAATTGACTCCTACATTTTCTTTAGTGGAGGTGCAATTTAGTGTTCAACTTTTAGTACTACAGTCCAAAATGTTTTTTTTTAATTTATCTGAAAATTTAATGAGAAATACACACTAAAATTTTTTTCATGTTTATTCATTTTTGAGAGATAGAGAAACACAGAGTGTGAGCAGGGGAGGGGCAGAGAGAGAGGGAGCCACAGAATCCGAAGCAGGCTCCAGGCTCTGAGCTGTCAGCACAGAGTCCGACGCGGGGCTCCATCTCACCAACTGTGAGATCATGAGCTGAGCCGAAGCTTAACTGACTGAGCCACCCAAGTGGCCCGAGAAATAAACATTTAGGCAAGAAATGTAAACATGTTAGGGACATTTTTAATGTATGATCCAACCTATGTTATAGTTTTATTTAATTTCTTCAAGTAGAGACAAATAGTTTTCTCACAGCACTATAAACGCACCTATACTTAAGCAAAAATTAAGACGCAGTTTTTAAAAAATCGTAAGATAAAGTTTTACAAGGCTATAAACCAAATAACATTTAGTTAAATACTTAATAAGCTGCTTTTATCGAAAACAACAAGCTTCATGAAACTGATAATCTTTTAGAAAATTTGAGTCATTTTTATATGTCAGATACAGGATAGTTACAATTCCCTCAGTCCAATGTGAAACATTCTTAACCTCCAAAACCAGAAGTATGAGGTCTAATCTAAAATGACCTGATGCCTCTATTATATAGGCTTGAGGTAAAGAATGCTGTGGAGAAAGCAAGATATGGAATCTTGTGTTTTCAACTAGGAGGAACTATCTAGTGGCTTTGAGTTTCTAGCCTACTGAACAAAAATCAAAGATAAGACTTGATGTTATTATTAACTTATTTTACATAATAATGTATAGGAAGCTTAAAAATATATATGAAACAAGAATGTAAAGTTTTGCATGATTGGTTGCTACTCACTACTTGCAAGTGTTACTATTTAGACTGTTCAGTGTCTTACTTAAAAACATTTTTTTTACTGCTTATTTTTGAGAGAGAGAGAGAGAGAGAGAGAGAGAGAGAGATAGCGAGCGAGCAGGGGAGAGGCAAAGAGAGAGGGAGACACAGAATCTGAAGCCAACTCCAGGCTCCAAGCTGTCAGCAGAGAGCCCAATGTGGGACTTGAATTCATAAACTGTGAGATCATGACCTGAGCCAAAGTCAGATGCTTACCCGACCGAGCCAACCAGGTGCTCTTATTTTAATTTGGACTGAACTACAAGTCATTTAAGCTTGGAACTAAGTCTGAGCTAGGTTCACTGGATTACTTTTGTAGACGCAAATAATAACTCATTTGGATATCCTTAAGTGTATTCAGAGTCTTCATCTACTATCTTTTAAATATTCTATTAAAATATCTATTATAGGTTTTTCTAAGGCAAACATAAACTCGGTGTAAGTCAATTTCATTTATTATAAGCCAAAGTTTAGCCATGAATAAGTTGTTATTAGAGATGCTTAAATTTCTGACAGCATTTGATACAGTGTTTCCGATGAAGTGAGGACATGTAAATTGAAGGAAGGTTGGAGAGAAGGTATTTTCTAACTTCTTAGTGTACATACTTCATGTCTGGTAAGATACTGTCCTTTATTAATTGCACTTTCCTATCCACTGACTTTTAGGACCACTGAAGGAATAAGGAAATAGTAGTCATTTAAAAGTTAAACAGATTTTTGCTTAAATTGGATTCATCATATTAATGATCTATGGTAGTTCCTAATTGGAAGTTCACACATATATGTCTCTGAAAAAAAAAAAAAAAAAGGCTGAGCTACATGTGAGCAAAATTTGGCTCTTTTTATATATATTTACAAAGCAAATGACAACATATGAAATAGGGTTCTAAGCAATTTTCAAGTTATGTACAACCTGAAAATCATAAAGAAGATTAAAACTTGTATACAAAAAATTATAAACAAAGTGTAAAAATTAATCACAAAATAGTAAAAGTATTTGCAACACATAATAGACAAAAATGTTAATATCTTTAATTTGTAAAAAGTTTTACAAATCACTAAGGGAAAGTATGCAACTACCCAATAGAAAAATAGGCAAAAGATATTAACATGCAGTGGGTAGGAAAAAAAATGGAATCATATTCAACTTCACTCATAATTAAATAATTGCAAACCAAAACAGATTTTATTTTCAACTATGTGAATAGCAAACCAAGTATTCTGGGGCGCCTGGGTGGCTGGGTCAGTTAAGCATCTGACTTCGGCTCAGGTCACAATCTCACAGGTTATGGGGTCAAGCCCCGCAATGTGCTCTGAGCTGTCAGCACAGAGCCTGCTTCAGATTCTGTGTCTCCCAATCTCTCTGCCCCTCTCCAACTTGCCCCATGTCGCTCTCTCTAAATATGCAAATATTATTCTGATAATATACAATGATGACAATAATCATTGATTAAAAGGTAAATTGATACAGCTTTTTCAAGGGCAATTTTGCAGTAACTAGCAAAATTTACAATGCTTACACTCTGAACCAAAATTCTACAATCAGCAATGTATCCAATGAATAAACTCTCAAATATCATGAGGTATATATTTTATTGAATTTATGGATCCATCATTGGTAATAATAAAAACTTGGACATTGTGCTCGCTTTGGCAGCACATATACTAAAATTGGAACGATACAGAGAAGATTAGCATGGCCCCTGTGCAAGGATGACACGCAAATTCGTGAAGCGTTCCACATTTTTCAATGAGAAAGAATGAAATCTGGCCATTTGTAGGAAAGTGGATGGACCTTGAGGGTGT
>NC_043705.1:20196934-20209616 GCF_006229205.1 Suricata suricatta
ATTTAATACATTCCGCCAGGGGCAGAAATTACATGCTGTTTTTTTCCCCCTAGGAAGTGTGTCTTGGGTTTTCCCCTTATTATTTTCTTTACTTTTTTTTTCTCTTCTTTTTTTGGTGGTGGTGGCGGTTATGTTTAAATGAAGTTGCTTTTACAACACCAAAGACTTAATCATCCATTTCCTATATAAAAGGTAGCTACTTTTTTGCATGGACCTCAAGTATATTGTAGTATAGAGGTGGAATTTAAGGAAAGGTATTAAGCAGGCTGTGTTTTAGCTTACGGGCAAGTAATAAATTGTATCATGTATCTTGAATGTATCATAGATAAGCTGCTATATAACGATTACCACTTTAGATAGCTGTGAAATTAGGTGATTAACTAGTTGGTACTTAACGTTCTGATTTCTGTATAAGTCTAATTACATGAAATAGACGTTGGGGTTTTGATTTTTTACTTTGCTGTTTTGTTTGGAGTATCATTGTAACTACTGTATTATAAATGATGGAAAATAATTGCATATGTTAAAAAAATAGTGTTATATTAAAAAAATTCTTAAAAAAGCCATTTTGTTCAAATATTTTTTAACATGAAGGGATGTTATACTTCATCAAATGTTTTTTCTGTAGCTATTGAAATGATCATATGGTTTTCATCTTTTCTCTTATTGGTATATGTATCACATTGATTGGTTTGTAGATATTGAACCTTGACAAATAAAAAAAAAAGGAAATAGCAAAGTCGGAAAAAAAAAAAAAACTTGGACATGCCCTAAATATCCATTAATTAGTCTGCCTGGTTAAATAAATTATCATACCCAATCAATGTAGTATTATTACTTTTTAATAATAACATATTAATATAATATACCATATATGACATATAACATATTTTGTTATATATTAATAAATATTCACAATGAGATACCTTTTTAAACAAATAACTGGAAAATAATTGGCTCACATCTTTTCTAGAAGGTATTTTAACTTTTATAATAAAATACAATACCATAAAGTTGGTTTTCCTCACTCAAGAAACTTTTAGCAAATATCTGAAGAGATAGTAAAGAACCTTACAAATAATACCATTATGGGTACAACCACTTTACTTGGACAACAGTTTGTCATACATGGTGATCTATCAAAGGTAAAGAACATATCCTGTGGACCAGCAACATCCTCCTAAATATAGACCCTACAAAAACTTAAGACACGTATTTACCATGACATGTATAGTAAAATGTTCACAACAGCAAAAACAAAAACTAACCTGGAAAGCACCAAAATATTCATTAAAAGCAGAATGGCTCCATCAATTGTGGTATATCCATCTGAATAAAACTATGTTGTGAAAATAAATGCACCATACACATACATGAATCAACTACACAAACATATGCTGAAATGAAGCAAGACACAAAACTCCCCTGAGTATGAATCCATTTATATTCTGCCTAGGGATGTATAAGTATATAAAAAGTGAGGAAAAGACTAAGTCTATCTGGAAGTAGGACAAAGGGCTGTGAGCTGAAAGGGGCATACTTGGAGGATACTAAAAAATGAGCACTGTTACGTTTCATGACTTAGATGGTGACTTACACAGATATTTGCTTTGTAATTTTTATCAAAATGTATATATAAATTTTAAATGCTTCCCTGTATATGTGTTATATTTTGTAATAAAAACTGCAAAAATAAAACAAAGCATTCAAAACTATTCTGCATCAAAACCATGGTTCACAGAGACCAACAATAATTCCAAAGTATATCTTATGCCAGGTGCCAAGGAGTCAAAGGCTTGTAGAATGAATTCTAAGGTTTAGGCATTTATAACCCCAAAACAAAGCACAGAAAGACTGAATATGAAACCGTGCTCAAACCATCACAATAAAAATCAGTACCAGTACTAAGAATAGATTCTATACTTAAATGAGAAGATCAAATTTGATTCCTTCTTCATTATTAGATCTTTAATATTCATTACTAAGTCCGATATAGGTCATTCCTTTTCAAAAATTTTTTGCTTCAAATTTTTTACTTCAAAATATTTTACTTCAAAAATTGCAAATCCACTTAAACAATCATAATAATGCATCCTTCCGGGGCATCTGGATGGCTCAGCCAGCTGAGTGTGTCTGACTCTGGATTTCTGCTCAGGTCATGATCTCACAATTCATGAGTTTGAGCCTGCACTGAGCTCCAGGCTCACAATGTGGAGCCTTCGGATTCTCTCTCTCACCCTTCTCTCTGCCCCTCCTCTGCTCGCTCTCTCTAAAAATAAATAAATTTTATAAAAATATATAATAATATATCCTTCCTTTCACTGTTGCTCAAGTTCACGTAAACTGCACAGAAAGAATCTGAGAGCTGAACAAAAGAACTACACAAAATATGTCCAGAGACTTAAACTTATCTGGTTAAAAATATATATATCTTTCCAACTCACACATCACATTCAAGTATGTGGTGGTCGAGATGGTGGAGGAGGAGGAACAAAAGATTTAAAGTGCTAAGGCATGCACATGTGCGTGTACACACACCGTTTTCTAAGGGGAAAACCACTTCAAAATGTTAGCTCTGGGTTAGTTTTCACTTGATGTGTCTAAGTACATTTTCAGTTCCATGTTCAATATAACTATCATTTTAAGACTAGTATTAATATGTTTTATAACCATTTAAAATGCATGTTTCTCCCCACTGGCAGGACTCCTCATTATAGAAAACACCAGAACTCCAAGGGTTTTGGCTGATCACATGAATGCCAAGTAAAAGATATTTCCCAACCTGCTATGCATAGTGAAGTGCCTATATCTTGGTCAATAGTATGCAATTGAGTGTGCATTGTATGTGTGTGATGCTAAGAAGTTGCTTGTTTTCCACTTTCTAGCTCCCCCTTCCCACTGACTGGAAAGTAGCAACAACTGAAGCAAGTGCCTCTGACCCAGAGGTAAGAGCCTCCTTCCTAATAGTAATAATGGCAGAGATGCCTGGCAAGCTTGAGACTTATCATTATTGGATTGTGGTCTGAGTAAAAGATAGATTTAAACTTAGATCTGATTTAAACACTAAAATTGGAGGATCCTGTTAAAGTTGATTCTAACATAAGAGACTAAGTATTCAAGTTAAATTATTTGTAGAAAATTGTTAAATCAGTGCCTCATACTAAAGCACAAATAAATGTTTAAGATTTAGGGGATTAAAAATAAAACCATAAATTGAAACATACATAAATATTAATTTTATGTACATGAGCCTGTGAGGGCAAAGACATGTCTAAACATTACAGCAAAGGCAAAAAGCACAATGAAAATGGTTGAGATACTTGACGCAATACATTTTTTAAAATAACTGAATGTCAACACTACATGAACAAAACTATAATGCAACTGACAAGTGAGAGAACCAATTTAGTGTAAGGTTTATGCATGTGATACACAGAAAGCTCTTAAAATCCATCAGTAAAAGACATCAATAAAATGGCAAAAATTGTGTAAATACTGATTCTTGGTTGCAAGTCAAAGGAACCAACTATGGTTAACTTACAGCAAATAACTAGGAAATATGGGAAGTAGTCTAAAAGGAAGGACCAGATTCAGAAAGGACAACAGAAGTAGTTTCAGAGGGTTTTGGCTGCATGAACTACTATGCAGTTTTCCCCGAGCGTTGCCACTGGAATGAATGGGCAGGTCTCTGGAAGCATGCAGAAAGGGAAGATGTCATAGAGAAGGCTGGCTGGGAAGTGCTCTCAGGAGATACACCCTTAATGAAATGAGGAGCACAGGCCTGGGCAGAGGGAGAAGCAGACCCACAGTGAGGATGCAGCTGAAGCAGTCAGCCAATCCTACAGGCTGCTCATTAGGGTCCCAAATAGAAGCGGTAGCCTGAGTCCTGTTCCTTTAGCCAGTCCCGCCGTGGACTTTGGACTGCTCCCAGGCAAGGCAGTTCTCTCCTGAGGGAGGCACTGAGGTGTGAGCAGCTAATAGTCCTAGCAACTGGACTTATTTTCTGACTTTACATCATTCAAAAGTCAAAACTCTTGGGAGAGCCAGATGGTGCATTTGTTAATGTGCTCACAATTTGGCTGGGTAGGCAAGGTCCTTGAATACTATATCCTTCAAAACTGCACAGAGCAGTCATTCCCTTACCCCACCAAAAAATATTTGCATGTTATTACCACAGAAATGTAGGATGGAAGCCAAACTTTCAGGGTGCATCAACAGTCTACTATAGATATCAATAGGCAATTCAGATATATATATATATGGTTAAAATATACACTTTAAAAAGTTCACCCTTACCAGCTATGAATGATCTGAAAATTAAACCATTTTTTACTAATCAGATTGACAAAGGTAAGAAGATCCTTCTCAGAATTCATAAGGGTGGACAGGAGACAGGCACGCAAATACAATGCTGACAGAAAAATACATTGATAAAAGCTTTGGAAAATCAATTTTGCAATGTATGCCAAAAGTTTTAAAAATACACATACCTTGCAATTTCACTTCTAGGAATTTATCCTAAGGAAATAATAATCAATTATGGAGAAAGACATGCACAAAGCAATTCAGCATTGTTATATTTATAAAGGAAGGAAACAAACATTCAAACATAAGATAGATTCAGTAAATTATGGTAAATCTAAATGAGGCGATATTATGAATTCATTAGGAATAATACAGTTGCAAGATATTTATATATACAGAAACATGTTCATGTCACTGGCAAGTTTTAAAAATTACAAAAGACATAAAAATTGTTTAAAATCAAAAGGTGAATGTTACATTAGGGTGATGCATTACAAGTATATTTCCTATGACTTCTATATTAATATATTACTTTTATAATTAGAAAAATGTCTAATTAATGGACTTTATAAATATGAAATTTTAAATTTATATTCCAGAATTTCATGTCTTTGGAAATTGGTGGGAATAGAAGTATACTTTTAGTTCAAATTTCTTTAAAAAAATTAAAAACAATTTTTGACCAACCAAAAGAGCTGACATATAGGGCCAGATGTGAAGTCTTATGTGAAAGTCCAGTTTCAGGTTAAAAACAATTACTTCAACTATAAAAATCTGTCTTTACCTTTACAATCATCAGTTGTTTTTTTTTTAATTGGAATATTGAACCCAATAGTTTTGGCACACATTTAAAGAAAGACTAAATTACTTGGAAAGGGCCCAGAGAAAAGTAATAAAAATAATTATGTACTCAGATATTGGGCTCTATATTGACATGTAGGAGGAAATCATTTAGAAAATAAAACAAAAAGTAACCTTACACTTCATGGGTTACCATAAGTTCTGAAGAATAGGACGAGAGGCAAAAACTTTGAATTATTAGAAAAATAGCTTAGCCATTAGGAACAATGTCCTATTCTTAAATATTTGAGTGTATATTACATGTCTAACACTTTCGCTGTAAGAGCTTGTAATCATTAGAATATGTTACTAAGGGAAAAAAAACGTTTTTTGGGAAGCATTTGGCTGGCTCAGTCAGTGGAGCATGTTACTCTTGATCGTAGGGTTGTCAGTTCAAGCCCCATGTTGGGTGTAAAGATTACTTAAAAAAATTTTTTTAAAGGTGTCTTGTGTGTGTGTGTCAATGGTAGAATAATTATTCTATTTTTCAAAGTAGTGGCTTGCTACAAGATCCTTAAGATCCCTTCCATGAGTTTTTAAAAGATTTTTTATAATTTATTTTGAGTGGGGGGAGAGGCAGAGAGAAAGGGAGAGAGAGAGAATCTTACTCAGGCTCCACATCCAGTGCAGAACCTGATTTGGGGCTCAATCTTCTCACTGTGAGATCATGACCTGAGCCAAAATCAGGAGTTCAACACTAACCTGACTGAGCCACCCAAGCACCCAGAGTTCCCTCCCATGTTTACAGTCTCCTTGGATTTCAGGCATCCTAAACAATTAGAAAAACATATCTCAATTATACTTAAAGTTTTTTTTTAATTAAATGGATTAATCATTAATGAATACAATAGAGGACAGAAAATTAGACATTTTTCATTAAAAATGAAGGGAATATAGATATGGAATTTAGTTATGGGATACATGATAATATTTGACTCCATAAAGAGGGGGAGGCAACTAAACTAAATAACAGGTTTTTGGTTTGTTTTTGTTTTTTTGAGAGAGAGATGGGAAGAGAGGGGAAAGAAGGGGCAGAGAGAGAGAAGGAGGAAAAGAATCTTAAGCAGGCTCCATGCTGAGCATGGAGCCCCACATGGCGCTTGATCCTACAACCACAAGATCATGACCTGAGCCAAAACCAGGAGTCAGACACAAAACAACTGAGCTACTTAAGCAACCCTAGGTGTTTTAAAAAATGTTTACTTATTTTTGGGAGAGAGCACATGCGCGCGCGCACACGCGCGCACACACACATACACACCCACACCCACACACACCTGGGGCAGGGGCAGAGAGAGAGGGGGACAAAGGATCGGAAGCCCGACATGGGGCTTGAACTCACAAATCATGAGACCATCACCTGAGCCAAAGTTGGGTGCTCAACAGACTGAACCACCTAAGCCACTCCCCCGTCCCAGGTGTTTATTTTTTAAGTGTTGGTGTGTTATGCTTTTAAACTCTATTTTTTGGAAGTATAGTCAATACAGTGAATATAGACAAAACATTACTATAGCATACTTTTGTAATATATTTAGTATACAATGGTTTTAGTAACAAACCATTAGTTTTAACAGGGCCCAGTAGGAGGAAAAAATGGATTAAACGTGAATAGAGAATAAATCTTCAGTCTAGGGTGTTATTCTGTCTTCCAAATAAGTGGCAACAAAATGATACTGCTTTAAAACTACAAAGTGTGGGGGCCCTGAGTGGCTCAGCTGGTTAAATGTTAGACTTTGGCTCACATGATCTCACAGCTCCTGATTTCGAGCCCCACTTCCCCACTTCGGGCTCTGTGCTGCCAGCTCAGAGCCTGGAGCCTGCTTTGGGTTCTGTGTCTCTATTTCTCTCTGCCCTGCCCCAGTCATGCCCTGTCTCTCTCTCCTTCAAAAATAAACAAACATTAAACAAATTTTTTAAATCATGTAAATGCCTCCCGAAAACAAAATTTAAAAAATAAAACAGGGCACATCCACAAAAAAAAAAGGTATAATTTAAAAATTTTGACTTACTACTGTTTCTTTTCTTTGAATAAAATATTTAATGTTTGTATATAGTAGGGCTTACGATGGTCTGGCAGTGTTCTAAGCACCATACAGGTAGTGATTAATGTAATCCTCATAAGACTAGGAAGGACTTACAAAGGAGAAAACTGAGGCACAGAGTTCACGCTAGCCCAAGTCACATGACGAGGTGCCCGCGAAGCTAAGATTCAAATTCAAACAGTCTGGCTAAGAGCATGACTGTAACCAACTAAACTTTCCTGTAAAAGTATTTGCTACATATATTAGTATTTAATAACAATTTTGAACTTCAACGTTTGCAAATGTTCACCACCTGCAGAGTTTTAAGGATTAAAAGGCAATCAGTACAGACAGAAAATAACTTTTCCAATACAAAATTTGAGGGAAAGGGATTTCCTTGATTAGCTTTATGACAAATACATGCATTCATAGGTAGAAGTGGGGAATGAAAAAAGATTTTGAGAACAGGTTTATTTTAAATGTGTTTGTTATGGGCCTACTGCTGGGATAAGATTTAAACTCAATAAAACCTTGAGCTGTCTTTTCAGAAAAATATAACTTACAAACATAAATTTTTAAATAAGAATGTGATTGGGACTTGAGTCAGAAAACAAAATTATGACATTTACAGCATAAACAAGCTTCTCTTGGGTAAATTTTTTCTTTCCATAATAGGATAATCACTTTATTTGTCAAAAGAAATACCACTGCCCTAATCTGTATGCAGAATGATAGCCAGTAAAAAAAGAAAACCAATAACAGGTAGAATGTGAGCACACATAGCACATTCAACTAAAACTCACAGTAAAAAAAAGAAATCATAAAAAGCTGATATCAAAGGCTCTACATGGCCTTGAATCTCACATGGTCTAAAGCTGTAGATATGAAGAGCTGTAGGTCTAATATAATCTATGTCTCCTTTTAGAGTTTCAGCATTTGTTAACTGAGAGCCTTGGAATAACAACCAAAGTCTCTTCTAGTCCTAAAATTCTAAGGACATTCCATACATAATAGTAAATACTTGGACACATAAAAACGCCACAGGCTAACTTTTTGGCAGAAGGGGAAAACGGCAAAATGACTGGAGTACGTCATCATGGCATTTGACAAGTAGTCTCTTCTCCTCACGGTTAGTCTCTCAATTCACAATAAGTCTAATAAACAAATGTTGTCTCCTGACCCTGTTTCTACAGGTTTCACATGCACAGACTGATTATATCTCCTGGAACTCTAGCTCCTCACCACTCCCATCCCATTGTGTTGGCTAATACATACTACTAAATTCAATATATTATCACTTTTCATCTTTCTCCATCTCTTGGCCCAGTTTAATGCAGCTAATCTTACTTCAAGAATGACTTCACTTGGTTTTCTTTTCAGTTTTCAGGACACTCCTCCTTTTATCTAGTCTTTACATGTTAGAATTACACAAGGCTGGACTCTCTAGGCCTACTTTTGAACTCTATACCTATGCTGCTCAATATGGTAGCTACTAGCTCAGGGGGCTACTTAAGAAATTCAATAAACTAAAATTAAATATTCAGTTCTTCAGTTGCTAGGCATTTCAAGTGCTCACAGCCACATGCAGCTCATGGTTACTATACTGGGCGGCAGTGATATATAACATTTTTATCTGCAGAAAGTTCTGTTATACACTGCTGCTCTATACCATCTCCCTAAGAGATCTTATTTGTGTCCATGGTGTCAGTTATCATCTACTTGCAGAAGATCCCCACATCTGTACTCTGTCACATAATCTTTTCCTTTGGGCTCAAGACCCATGTAAGCCAAATACTTTTCCATTTGGATGTTTCAAAAGTACCTCAACCCAATATGCTCCAGACCAAATTTCTCATATTCATCTCCAAACCTAGTTTTAGAATGCTATTTTCTTCACCAATGTCACCATCATCTAACCCCAGGTACACAAAGTTAGGAAATTTGTACTTTATTCTCCTTCATTCCTTCAATCCATTTCCAAGTCCTTTGAGTTACCTCTTAAGTATCTCTCAAACTTTTCCCCCTTTGTCAACTCCCTTGCACCCCCCACAGTCCACATGAGCATAGCTTCATTGGTGGAGAAATCTCCCTGAAATCAAATCTGGATTTTGGCTGTGTGACCTTGGACAAGTCACTTAACCTTTTTTCCCCTGACCAACTTTTTCATCTGTAAAATGGGGATAACGCTAGGATTCTCTTCATAGTGTTGTTGTAAGAATTAAATAAGATTATGAATGCAGAGTCTAGCACAGAATCTAGGACATAGGTTCCACATAAATGTTAGCTAGTTGGACTGATCATTTTATGCCTAGATTACTGAAATTGTAACCTTTCTTATTCTTGCCCCTCTCCACAATCTTCTCCCACAATATAACTAGAGAGGCTTTTAATGAATTTAAATCTGGTCATGTCCCCCTCTACCTCCCTGGAAACCCCTTAAAGACTGTATAGGGCTTTTAGAATAGAGTCATCTCTTATCACTCTTATCCCTTAATATCCATGCTTTAACCAAACTGGCCTCAAGTTCTTAGGCCATGTTCAGTCCACGAGGGCTTTTGCCCACAAAATTTCTCTTTTTTGAAACCTTCCCCCCACTCCTGCAAGTTATCATCCTTTAGACCTCAGCTGAAAAGCCACTTCCTCCCTCCCTTAGCGTGGCCCCTCTATTTTGCATTCTCATTGTGCCATGTTCTTCTCTGTCCTAGAACTTCTCAGCTTGCAGTTACGCATTTCTGTGAGTGACTACTCTTTATTACTATACGTGCTGTTTACTCCAAAAGACATCTCAGATGGAGCTCCCGAAACGGCTCCTACTCAAGACGACTCCATTCACCCTCCTCCATCTCAGAAAATCGTAACACTATTCTTTCAGTTGCTCAGGCCAAAACTTTTGGATTCCCTTTCACCCTCCACATCTGTCAAAAAAGTCAATTGCTTCCCACATTTGACCACTTCCCTCCCACCCGCATTTTCACTGCTACCCATTACGGTTAACGCCATATCATCACCTCCTGGATTGCTGGGGTGCCTCTCAACGTCTTTCTTTGGCCCCCACTTACCTTCTTATATATTTACAAGGCAGTCAGGTTCATGTCTTAAATATATGTCAAATCATGTCATTCCTCAACTCAGACACCCTAATAATAACTTGCCATCTGCTAGGAACTAAAGTGACCTTCCCACCCAAATCCATATGTGGAAGCCCTAATTCAACGTACTGTATTGGAGATACTGCCTTTTGGAAATAATTAAGACTAAATGAGGTCATAAAGATGGAGCACTGATTAGATGAAAATGGTCCTCTTACGAAAAGAGACACTAGAGCTCTCTCCACCCAGTGAGGACACAGCGAAAAGACTGCAAGCCAGGAAGAAAGCCCTCGAAGCTGCCCAGGCTGGCAACCTAATCTTAAGAGCTCCCAGCTTCCAGAACTGTAAGGAAATAAGTTTCTGTTACTTAAGCCACCCAGTTATGGTATTGTGTCATGCCAGTCCAAACCAATATACCATCTCCTCAAATTAAAAGCCAAAGTCCTTTCAAGAGCCAAAGGGGTCCATTCTGGTCTATCATGCCTCCAACCCCTAAACTCTCTGACAAATTGCCTTTGATTCTCCCCATCCCTTACAACAGCTTTTGCCATACTGGCCTGTATCTAATTCCACGAGCATGTCAGGAATATTCTCACCTTTCAGTCTTTGATTTTCTCCTCCTTGGAACAGTATTTTCCGCATTTTCACTGCTACCCATTACGGTAGCACTCCCTCATTCAAATGTCACCTTCTCAGTGGGGCCTTTCCATGACTAATTTTGTCACCTGTCTCACACACATATCTCATTCTCCTTCCTTTGCACTCACTACTAGCATGCTATATATTTTATCGATTTATCTTTACGGCTGCTCTCTCTCCTAAGACTTAACCATTTCCATGAGAGAAGCGACTGCTCCATGTCACACCCTCAAAATACAGAGCCCCTCATTGTAGGTGCTTACCATTTGTTCTGCTCAGTGAATCCCAAGAGCTACCAAGTTAGCATCCCTACCACAAAAGTCAGCTACTAAGGCAGCAATGCCCTGGTAGCAACTGTACTGACTAAAGGACTGCCTGATTTTTCTGGCCTCTTCTGGTTTTCTCCTACTATCGCTACAGCTCCAGAAGGACTTTAAAAACTGTGGCGACATGATTCAAAAGTGGTTCCTTCCTCTCTGCAGTTTTAGGAGAGAAAAGTAAATTTAGAAGAAAAATTGCAAAGGTCAGCTAAGATCCGGGGTATCACAATTCCTTGAAAACTGCCAGGCTGCACCTTTCTTCACCAGCATTTCCAAAGCATCCTGCGAACTCTACGGCTCTTTGGTCACATTTTCAGGGCGCAGCAAAAGGATGGTGTTATTCTCCAGAAATAAAATTTACAAAAACAAACAAACAAAAATAAATAAAAGACAAGTGACCGAAGAAACCATTCGTTGTGAACTGCTTTTACGTGGGGGCTGTGGAAAGACTCTAGGTGAAAAACAGATTCTGCTGCTAAGGAAGTTGCAAAATCACGATATTCCTCTCCTTTTCCCAGGAAAGAAACCAGGCTTGCAGAGCGAGGAGGAAAACCGGGGTTCCTCACAGCCTCAACCAGGCCGAAGGTTCCCGGCCAGCGCTCCACGGCTAGTCGCTGCTCTACGGTTCGTTACTGCCGTGTATTCGCTTCCGAGCCGAGCTGCCTTTTCGTTTTGGAAATGCCTCAAGTTAAGAATAGTCTGGAAACGATAAGGTCTCACAACTAAGCTCCCTTCTCACCTTCAAACATCACAGCTTTTAAAATAAAGGTGTCATCGAAGTGTGGACACACCCACTGCATCTCCACGGGAAGGAGTTTCTGGTTATGCAAATCTAACGCGGCCGGGCGGGGAGTCGGCCGCCTCAAAGGCGGCCCCGAGGAAATCCTGCCTCCCCCCCAAGGCTCAGGCCCGGGGCGAGGGCCGGCAGTCGCGGCGGGCGGGAGCAGCTAGCGGGCCTCGCCTGGGGGCGCCCCTCGCCGGCCACTCCGGAAGCACCTGCGGGCCTGACGGGAAAGCCCCCGGCATCACCCACGGGAGCGGGGGGCGGCCGGCAGCTCTAGCACCGCCTCGGGTACCACACGCCTGAGGTGAAGCGGCCCCGCAGCATCTCGCGAGATCTCGCCGGTTCGGCTCCAGTACAGCGAGCTCAGAATTTAAAAAAAAAAAAAAAAAATTAAAGAAAGAGAAATCGAAGAGAGAGAGACAGAGACAGAGAGAGAGAGAGGTCCTGGAACTGCTGCTGTAAGTGGCAACTGCCACGGGAGCATCAGCAATCGCCGTGCGCCGAGGCAGGACTCGGCCTCCCCTTCTCCCGCCGAACCGGGCGCCTTCCGCAGACTGTTCCGCCGAGGCCTGGGCTGCCGGCCCATTGACGTGCGGCCCCAGGGGCGGGGAGAGAGGGAGGCGGCCGGGGGCCCTCTCCTCTCCGCCGCAGAGGGGGCGGGGGAAGGAGGTGGAGGGCTGGGAG